>NC_079974.1:12539189-12851547 GCF_029852145.1 Microplitis mediator
TCGAAAAGATGAAGAATTTTCAAATGCCACGATCTGATTATTTTAGTATATATTATAGTAATTATAGAAGCCCACTACCATACTAGGCTTAAAACTTGCAGGATGGATGGAAGTTTAAAATAGGGAATCTTCAAGAAAATCTAAGGATACACACAGTTTTGAAAACACGATTAAAAACTTTAAATTAAAAAATTTCGATTGATAGTATATTACACACCTAGGACAGTAAAGTAAAGAAAGTCTCATACCACATGCAATCTCGGCCGAGGCGAAAGTTGATGCTTACCACCCGAAGGGAAGAAAAAACATTTTAAATATTTGTTTTGTATTGTTTTCTGTCCCTGATTGAGAAACTTAATTTGAAATAATTCAAACACGATCCGAAACTATTCAAAGTTTGGAAAATTGACTATATATTAGGGTGCTTCGTTTCCGGTGAAAGTATTTTTTTCGTTGCTCATCAAGCAAAATATTGTTTTTTATGCTGAAACAAAACTCCTGCCAAGTTTGAGCTCTTAATTCCAATCCTCAGTACATTTCATTTGATTTCAAAGATTTCCCATTTAAAATTCACGTAAATTAAATTACTTTTTTTTAACTTTCTAATACTCAGCTGCGCTTTATGATATCGACGCGGTTTTGGTCGCAAATTGTAGGGCATTTGATGTTCTTTAAAAGTACCCATAGTTACTTAGCTGTAATTCCAGCTGTTTTACTTGTGCCCGTTGCGGAAGTTATTTTTCCTATGAAATTGACTTTTATTGGCTTGCAGAACGTAAACCAATGAAAGTACACTAAAAATGCTAATGAAAATTTTATTCCCTTCAAAAAAAGGCCTATGAGTCAAGTTGCTGAAGTCCATAGTTTCCGAGTTATAGTAATTTTAATAATTTGAAAAATAAAATATAAAAAAAAACAATTACAATTGATATTTTATTTTTCAAATTATTAAAATTACTATGACTCGAAAACTATGGACTTTAGCGACTTGATTCATAGGACTTTTTTTGAAGGGAATAAAATTTCGTAAAAAATTTCCATTAGCATTTTTAATGTACATTCATTGGTTTACGTTCTGCAAGCCAATAAAAGTCAATTTCATAGGAAAAATAACTTCCACAACGGACACAAGTAAAACAGCTGGAATTACAGCCAAGTAACTATGGGCACTTTTGAAGAACGCCAAACGCCCAACAATTTGCGACCGAAACCGCGTCGATATCATAAAACGCAGCTGAGTATTAGAAAGTTAAAAAAAAAGTCATTTAATTTACGTGTATTTTAAATGGGAAATATTTGAAATCAAATGGGATGTACTTAGGATTGGAATTAAGAGCTCAAACTTGGCAGGAATTTTTGTTTTGGTTGCGTAACAGTGCAACCAAAGAAAAAATAACCGCGACGAAATAACTGACGACAAAATAACCGAATGACAAAATAACCAAATGACAAAATAACCAAATGACAAAATAACGGACGACAAAATAACCGAATGACAAAATAACCGTTCAACACGATAACACCACATATTAATTATATTCAACCAACATATTCATTACATTAACATTTTACGTGACATTTTCCATTAAATTATTGTTATTCTTATTCGGTAATTATAACATACGTCGCAAATATATTTTTGCAGTCATATTAATATAGACAAATAGCAGTTATTTGACAATTACCAAGTATGCATTAGAACAAATTGAATACTATGTCGAATAGAATTCTTAGTTCATAACTATTGTATCAGTTAATAGTAAATAATCACAATCATATCATTTGTATTATCTTAACATATACTAAATATAATAATTTGTCAAATTATTAGTTACTTAAAATATATAACATATGACATTTTTCATTAGATAACTAATGTCTTTAATTAATAACTATCACATGAATTTTTATCGAATCGTTACAATTATATCAGTAATGGAACATCACTTTTAATTTTTAGATTAAAGTAATCTTAAAGATTATGACTTATATTTGAAATATTTTATTTTTAAATTTAACATAAAAAACAAAATATTGTTACATATCGCAATTTTATTAAATTAATCATCATTCAAAGATAATGATATAACATAATAACGTTAGATAGAAAACTATATTCAAAGTTTTCATAACAATTTTCATGTGATTGTAAGAGTGACACATGAATACATCCGAATTTATCCAGAATTTATCCACAAAATCAAAGTTTATACAAAATCCGTAATTATTTTGTACGTATTTATCGAAATATACGCCAACACATAAGCTTTTTACCGTGTTGTGCCCTTATATCATGGTTTTTGTGTGTGTTTATTCGACATTAGACCAACACATAAGCTTGTTATCGTATGCGCTAATAAAGTACGGAAGTTTCATACTCAACATTTGAATTTTTAGCAAATATTCCATTAAACGGTTATTTTGTCATTTGGTTATTTTGTTGTCGGTTATTTTGTCACGGTTATTTTGTCGCAGTTATTTTGTCTGCGGTTATTTAAGCGTGACACCTTTGTTTCAGCATAAAAAACAATATTTTGCTTGATGAGCAACGAAAAAAATACTTTCGCCGGAAACGAAGCACCCTACTATATATAGATATACACGTTAGCATGGATTGAATCATTCCAAATGAGATTTCTAAATCAGGGGTAGAGGCTATCTAAAAACGAGAATCTTGGATAAAAAACATTGAATTTTGACCATTATTGAGAAAGTTATGATAAAAAAAACCATGAAAAGAGCGGTTATGTTGAAAATTTTATATCTTTTGAACCATGAGTCAAAAAAATTTTGAAATTCACCAAGGAGCCTCTTTTGAGGGTTACTAAAAAATATGAGAAAATTAAGAAAATCGGAAACAAAAATTTTTGAAACCGTCCAATTTGGCGTGAGATGCCCCATACATATTATAACATTAGATCTGTATCACCGTATATTGTATTGAAGAGGCGACCGATTCTCCGATAACAATGACTAATCATTCCTAACATGGAATTTTGCGCTTTAGCTCGTCTCCGTGTATCAAATGGTATTTTACGCCCGATTATGCGGTATTGACGAAATAATGCGCTCGAGGACGTAAACAAGGCCGTTTGACGAGTAACCAATACTCAGAGGACAATGACCAGTCATCAGTAGCATAGCCTCTCGCACTTTAGCTAGTAACCTTGTCGAAAATTACATTTTCAACACTTTTATGCAATATTGCCAGACCGAACCTACTCCACTGTGTTTATAGACACGTTGACGGGATAAGCGATTCCCAGACTACACTGACCAATTATCAGTACACGGAAAAACTGAAACCATACCGGGCCCTGTACAGCACACGACTGAGTCATGTGCAAGAAAAAATAAGGGCAAGCACACGACTGGTTTGGGTGCTGCACAGGAACCCGTCGGCATTCAATTGTTCCGTGTAGCATCGTTCGCGTAGATGAATCTGTTGACTGTGCCTAAAAACACATTTTTAACAAAATAACGCAGTTTTTTCAGTTTTAATGTGGTCTACGATGTTTGATGGGTGACTATTTCGCAGCTAGCAATGACTGATTATAAGTACCATAGCATCGGGCACTTCAGCACGTAACATACTCTACAGTCAGGATTTAAATTTTATTGTGCAGTATATTCAGTCCTATCCTACTTTACTGTGTTTATAGAGTCCTTAAAGGAGTGACCAATTACTACACTGTACTGACCAACTATCAGTAGCATCATTCGCAAAGATCAATCTAGTAACTGTACCTAAATATTGATTTTAAACGAAATTACGCGGTATTTTCAGCTCTATCCTGCTTCATTGTGCTTATAGCGTTGTTGATGAGTGACCAATTACCGAACTGTACTGACCAAGTATTAGTAGCATCATTCGCAAAGATCAATCTAGTGACTGTGCCTTTAAATATATTTTTACCAAAATTACGCAGAATTTTCAGCCTTACCCACTTCACTGTGTTCATAGAGTCGTGAAGAAGTGACCAATTAATACACTGTACTGATCAATTATCAGTAGCATCATTCGCGAAGATCTATCTAGTGACTGTACCTAAATATCCATTTTCAACGAAATTACGCAGTATTTTCATCCCGAATCTACTTAACTGTGTATATAGAGTTGTTGAAGGGGTGACCAATTACTACATTGTACTGACCAAATATCAGTAGCATCATATTCGTCGATAAATATAGTGACTGTGTCTTCAAATACATTTTCACTAAAATAAAGCAGTATTTTCATCCCGAACTGCTTTACTGTGTTTATAGAGTTGTCAAAGGGGTGACCAATTACTACACTGTACTAACCAATTTATAGGAGCATCATTCACGAAGATCTATCTAGTGACTGTACCAAAATATCCATTTTAAACGAAACTACGCAGTATTTTCAGCCTTACCGACTTCATTGTGTTTATAGAGTCGTGAAGGGGTCACCAATTACTACATTGTACTGACCAATTATTAGTAGCATCATTCTCATCGATGTAAATCGTGACTGTGCCTTTAAATACATTCTCACTAAAATAGAGCAGTATTTTCATCCCGAACTGCTTTACTGTGTTTATAGAGTTGTCAAAGGTGTGACCAATTACTACACTGTACTGACCAATTAGTAGTAGCATCATTCACAAAGATCGATTTCGTGACTGTGCCTTTAAATAAAATTTTACCAGAATTACGCATAATTTTCTGCCTTACCCACTTCACTGTGTACATAAAGTTCATAAAAAGGTGACCAATTACTACAAGGTACTGACCAATTATAAGTAGCATCATTCGCGAAGATTAACCTAATGACTGTAGTAAAAATCCATTTGAAACGAAATTACGCGGTATTTTCAGCCCTAACCTGCTTCACTGTATTTATCGAGTTGTTCAGGCGGTGACCGATTACCAAACTGTACTGACCAATTGTCAGTAGCATCGGTCTCCCGATAAATTTCGTGACTGTGCCTTTAAATACATTTTCACCAAAATAACGCAGCATTTTCATCCCGAACCTACTCTACTGTGTATATAGAGTTGTTGAAGGGGTGACCAATTACCACACTGTACTGACCAATTATTAGTAGCATCATTTGCGAAAATCTATCTAGTGACTGTACCTAAATATCCATTTTCAACGGAATTACGCAGTATTTTCATCCCAAACGTACTTTACTGTGTTTATAGAGTTGTCGAAGGGGTGACCAATTACCACACTGTACTGACCAATTAGTAGTAGCATCATTCGCAAAGATCGATCTCGTGACTGTGCCTTTAAATAAAATTTTGGGTAGGGATAGTTTCGCCGAAAAACTAGAGAGGTAAAACAGAGCGCCTAAAGCAGCAAAAAGAAATGTTGGTAACAAATAATTATAAAAACATAGTTGCTGTAGGTTCCAACAGAGAGCGAGTAAAGTTCTAATAGAAACTTATAAAATCAAATACGATGAAATCACTGAACATCAGAAAAAAGGCCCGTTCGTAGTCAACGGGTGAAGGCTGATTCTGTTAGAATTCGAACTACTTAAGTTTGCCCGTTTAAACAGACGGGCAGATTAATTTTTTAATTATGAGTGAGAAATTTTTTTATTTTATTTGAATAACCAATGAGCTTGGTTGACTTTGAGAAAGGTAATCATTATGATGTGATGAGAATATTTCCCCGTTAATTAAAAGCAGCATTAGGATACTACAAATTACCCATTTAAAAAATAAGCTGTATAAATATTATTACTTTATTGATATAAACTTTTTTTTTTTTAATGAGTAACGTAGTCAGCTAGAGATTTAAAGAGCGCTAACACTACAACGTCTATAAACTCAGTAAAGCTCGGCAATGTACAGCTTGCGGGACTGTCAGTCCACCTGTTTAAGGAAACGGGCAGATTAATTTTAATGTTTTTGATAATAAACAATTTTTTTTTTTTGATCAATAACGTACCCTCGCAGATTTGAATCACGGTGGAAACACAACGGGTTTGTTCCATTTTACCACTGTGATTACACGTTGTATCCACCGTGATTCCACGGTGGCTTGACCACTGTATATACACGGTGTTTCCACTGTGATTGCGCGGTGGATACACCGTGGAACCTCGGTGGTGAAATAGCACAAAGCCACCGTGGAATCACGGTGGATACACCGCGTAATCACAGTGGATACACTGTGTATACCCGGTGGTGAGATGGAACAAACCCACCGTGTAACCCCGGTGGATCCACGGTGTTTGCACTTCTACGGTGTTTCTACTGTGATTAAAATTTGCGAGGGTAATGACTTCGAGTCTTAAATATTTGTAAGAGAAAAATGACTATTATTCGCGTACCGTCAGGCAGTACGCCTGCGATAAGGAAACTATCAGTCCGCCCGTTTGAAAAAACGGGCAGATTAATTTTTATGTTTTAATTAATAAATGATTTTTTATTTTTAATTAGTAACAAACGTACATTGAGCCTTAAATAGCTGCTAGAGAAAAATGACTATTATTCGCGTACTGTCTTGCAGTATGCTTGCAATGAGGAAACTATCAGTCCACACGTTTGAGGAAACAGGCAGATTAATTTTGATGTTTTAATTAATAAATATTTTTTTTTATTTTTAATCAGTAACAAACGAACATTGAGCCTTAAAGAGGTGTAAGAGAAAAATGACTCTTAATCGCGTACCGTCAGGCAGTACGCCTGCAAGCAGGAAACTATCAGTCCACCCGTTTGCGGAAACGGGCAGATTAATTTTTTTGTTTTAATTAATAAATAATTTTTTTATTTTTAATTAATAACAAACGTACATTTAGCCTTGCAGAGGTGTAAGAGAAAATGACTAATATTCGCCTACCGTCAGGCAGTACGCCTGCAATGAGAAAACTATCAGTCCACCCGTTTGAGGAAACGGGCAGATCAATTTTTATGTTTTAATTAATAAATAATTCTTTTATTTTCAATTAGTAACAAACGTACATTGAGCCCTAAAGAGGTGTAAGAGAAGAATGACTATTATTCGCGTACTGTCTTGCAGTATGCCTGCAAGCAGAAAACTATCTGTCCACCCTTTTGAGGAAACGGGCAGATTAATTTTTATGTTTTAATCGATAAATTATTTTTTTATTTTTGTGATAAATGTACTTGTGATTTAAAAGTGTGAATGTAGCAGACCATCGGCAAATTTACAATTATTAATGACTAGAGTAAATAATTAATAAAATCAAATTTTCAAAAATACTCATTTAAAAAATTTTCAAATTAACAAGTGCATTGTTCGCAAATATTATTTTTCAGATTATTTACCCTATTGATTTATAACTTTAAATTTGTCTGATGTCTGCTGCATCACACTCATTGTGACTCACATAAAATTAGGATTGACATTAGTAAACATTGAAAAAAGAACCTTATTAATAACTACTCTTGCATGCTAAAAAATAGTCAACGTAGGTATCCCTGCTTAAAAAATTCGATAGATTCTAATAGCTGTATGTATAAGGCCCTATACTTAACTATAGAACTTCTCATAGAACTTATTCATTTTTATAAAATTTCTATAGGAATTTAAGAGAATCGGATAGATTCTATGAAATTTTTTCAACAGGGATGCAATGTGCTTCATTCATTCCTTTGCAGGATCTTGGAAAAGAAAAAAAATGGGTCGAGGAAATGGCCAGAGAGAGAAAAAATAATAAAAAAAACAATGTGAATTTAGAGGAAGAAGCTACAAATAAATTATTGAAAAATATAAAACTAAAAATACTAAAAACCCCAAAAATTAGAAAAAATAAAATTGATGTTGAAGGCTTGTTATCGGAAATTACAAATGATGGATGACATTGAATCGCATTCGGAGACATCAGATATAGATGTCGATGAACATAATTCAAGGACAGGTGAAAATGGTAAATCTCGAGAAGCAGAAGAAATGATAGCCGATCATCCGGAAGTCATCAATATGAAAAAAAAAAATAATGCGAATTCGATAGACTACTCGACGGATGAAGATGATTTTCTGGGCTTTCCGCCCATCAATGTGTCCAATGCAGATTAAAAAATCTGTCTATCTGTTGACCCTGCAGGCCAGTCCCAGAACTTTCCGCTGTTTTCTAGCTCCTTGAGCTCAAATACTTTTGCATCCGATTGTTTTCGAAAAAAACCGTTTTTACCATTTCTTTCTCCCACGATATCTCACGAACGAATTGACCGATTTTGATGGTTGAGGCGGCAATCGACGTGTTTAATTGAGTTCTAAAGCTGATTAGATTTTGAAGTCGATCGTTGAAGTCGTATCTGAGAAATCAATAAAAAACTAAAAAAAAAAATTTTTTTTTCGTAATTTGCCAATATTTTAGAGTCTACTTGATTGAATGATCTGAAATTTTCGGAAAAGTTGATGACCAACAAGCTCTTTCGATTGCCACCTTAACCATCCAAATCGGTTCATTAGTTAAAAAGTTATAAACCGGTCTCACACATACATACATACATACACACACACACACACACACACACACACACACACACACACACACACACACACACACACACACACACACACACACACACACATATACATACATACATACAGAGACTCGGACATCATTTTGAAAATAGTCAGAATAGCTTCCTAGGACCTCAAAACGTCGACATCTGATGAAATTTCGATTTTCGCAAATCGGGGTGAAAACAATAACTTCCCAATTTTCCGAAAATCGGCGATTTTTCTTAGCGGGAAGTTAAAAAAATTGAATAGCGATGAAATTGTGTCAAAACTAAAAACTACAAAATGAAATTAAGCGACGTACGAAATAGGAAGCAGAACGAGAACATCATCCCGACTAGAATTTCTTCCTGATTTGCCTGAAGTACCATAAGGACCTTATCAGGTTAATGTAAGGTTTTCCTTATTGGGGCAAACCTGACAAGTTCCTTGTCAGGACCTCATCAAGATATCCTTATTCTAAAAAAAGTTATTTACCGATCGGGTCAACCTGACGAGTTCCTGATCGGGACCGTATCTGGATATCCTTATTCAAAAAAAAGTCATCCCATTCCTTCAAATATTTCATTTACAGGCTAAAAATTTTAAAAAGTACAAAAGAATATTATATAAAAATCACGTCAATCATTGTAGCACAGATTTTTTACTTCTTCATCAGTTATTCTTTGACATCATAATGAATATTATATTTACACGTTCAAGATCACTTGTGTATGTCAGACCAGTGGATAGCATCGAGGACTTTAAATCGAAAGGACGCAGGTTCGAGCCCAGCTGTTATCGGGATTTTTTCATCAATCAAACATATGTTTACTTCCTCTAATTAATGCTTTCAATACAATAGATAACATTCTCGATCGAATGAAAATTCTCTTATTTTTTTTTTACAATTTAATATTTTTTTTAAAATAATTACTAATAAGGTAATTTTGACAAGGATTTGATGAGGATATCCTGGTAAGAACCTGATAAGGCAATCCCGATAAGGACCTCATGGGTCTTATGCGTTACATCCATATCAGGATCCTCGTTAGGATACCCTGATCGGGACCTTATTTGAAATAAGGTTAACCCGATAAGGACCTTGTCAGGCCCTTATGAAAAATTCTAGTCGGGATAATAAATATGATGCGACTTGAAAAAAATAAGGAATTTTTTGATGACGAAGGATACAATGAATTATTAAAATAAATGGGCAGAAACGTAATAAACTAAAATGATGAAATAATAATTTGTTTAACACAAACGTAATTTTTGTCTTAAAAATAACTTGAAATTATAATTGTATTAAATAAAAAATAAATATTGATTAGCTAAAATTTATCTTCTTGTCATTTTTACTGGATAGAATGAAAAGAAAAATTAAATAAAAAAATTAAATTTATTAATTTAAACATAAAAATGAATCGGCCCGTTTCCTCAAACGGGCAGACTGATAGTTTCCTCTTTGCAGGCACACTGCAAGACAGTACGCGAATAAAAGAAATTTTTCTCTTACACCTCTGCAAGGCTAAATGTAAGTACGTTACTAATTAAAAATAAAAAAATTATTTATTAATTAAATCATAAAAATTAATCCGCCCGTTTCCTTAAACGGGTGGACTGATAGTTTCCTCATTGCAGGCATACTGCAAGACAGTACGCGAATATTAGTCATTTTTCTCTTACACCTCTGCAAGGCTAAATGTACGTTTGTTAATAATTAAAAATAAAAAAATTATTTATTAATTAAAACATAAAAATTAATCTGCCCGTTTCCTCAAATGGGTGGACTGATAGTTTCCGTAAACGTGTTAAAAATTATTGGGTGTTGGTTTCGTAAATTTCCTAAAGTTATCCAAAAAAAAAATTTTTTTGAAAAAATTTTTAACACGTTTACGTCGCTGCATTCCGTGATTTTACTGATCTCTCAGTCATTAAATTCAAAAAAAATTTTTTTTTTTTGAAAATTTTGTTTAAAAAAAAAAGTTTTTTCTTTTTTGGAAATTTAAGCACTGTCTGCAATAAAATTGTGGACAAAGCTCCGAAAAAATGTTTGTTTTCATCTTGTTAAAGATTATGAGCTTTTCAGAGCAAAAAACGTGATTCTTTAATTTTTTTAAAAATTTGATCGCGTGAAACAAAAAAACGGCTGGTTGGATTAATCTGGCTCTCTGCAGGGTTTTTGTGGACATATTGAACTGTAAAATGCACAGTTAACATTATCGATTTCCACAATATTTCCGTTTCAGCGTTTGATTTTCCAAAACACCACAAAAAGCCCTTTTTTGGTTGCATTTTTAAATTCATGTGACGACAGGAAAAAAATTTTTTTTCGAAAAAGCAATGGCTAATCGTTGAAGGGAATTTATTCAAGATTTTAAAATCCACCATTTACTTTCTGTGCGATCATTGGTTTCTGAGATATCGATAATCAAAACAAAAGGATCCTTTTCCGTTTGAAGACCGATATCTCGGCGAGAAGTGGACGTATCAAGGTCCATAAAAAAAGAAATTAAAGCTGAATAATGAAGGTATCCGACCCTTATAGTGGTTAAGCAAAAATAATTTTTTTCACACCCGGAGACCAAAAAAAAAAAAATTAAAAAAATTTGACAATTTTTTTGTCGTTGGTTTTTCTAAGATTACTCAAAAACTGCTGACGCTAAAAAAATTTTAAGTTCTAATCCAAAAAGTAGATACTTGGAGCTACAATTTCCTTTTTTTTTTTTTTTCTTGTACGACCATTTCTCTCAAAGTTAGAGCCTGTTGAAAATCGCCTAAAAATTTAGAATTTTTTTTTGATCCTTTAATTTTTTCCATTAGTGTATATAGTAAGGAAGCGTGTTGATAGTAGGGTTTGGATGGGTTGCAATGGAATTATGAGGCTTTCAGATTTAGTGTTATTATACATAAAATAGAAGAATAAAACTTGAAGTAAGAAAGAAAATTAAAGAAAACAAACTGAGCTTAGGGGGCACTGGAACTTTGGCCGTTCCGACTGTAGTGACAATGGGTTTTTTCTGTGGTTTCCACTTGCCGCTATACTTCTACGGCAAAAAAGTAGGGTATATAAGGCATCACGTAATAGTGTAAGTACAGCAGACACAAGTCAGGCCCCAGCCGCACAAAAGAGGAAGAAATAGAAGTGTGGCAATCGCGATTAAAGGCAAAAGAGTAAAAGGTCTTACAGTGACTATTAATTGCAACAATAACAAAATATTAAAAAAAAAATGAGCTTGTCGCTTTAACTTATCTCTAACAAAGAATAAAATAATGAATGCTCAACAACAAATAAACTTAAATATTGAGAAATAGAGCTGTATGTTCTAGCTTCTCTATTTAATAGATAGAATAAATACAATTAAATAGAAGAAACTTAGCTACAGCTGTAACTTCTCTATAAAACAAATAAATCTGTAGTAAACTAATAAGTAATAATAAACTATTAAGTAATAAATTAAATAAAGCGGAATTTACAGCTTTAGCGTCTTAAAAAAATAAATGTAGCCCTTAAAATTAAAAAAACTGAAAAATTATATAGAACATCTTGAATTTATCCACAGTGGAAGAGCTAAAAACAATTAAACGATGAGAGGGAATTACTTATTTTCTGAACAGTCATTCATTTCGCATCCATCATTACAATCATACGCGAATAAATTCATTTTTTGCGACTGGAATTTTTTCTTCTGTGGATATAAGTTGCACGAACCTATCATTTGAACATAACTTTTGTCGATTACCATCTCCGCTGGACTTTGATCCCACGATTTGGAGACAGATCTTACTACACATAGGGAATTCAGGGTTTCCTGACTCAGACAAGTTCTCTTCTTAGTCTTGGTGTCAGGTATGAAAGAAAAAGCCCTCTCCGCCGGAGCGTTAGAATGAGGAAGTGCTCTTATCACACTTAACAGCAAGCGCAAAGTTGGAAACTTTACAATCCCGTCTGGAGTATTGTAGGTGCAAATTTCCCTCCACATGTTGTCGAATGATAATTGGCACCACCGTTCCTTCAGATTCGGATTGACGTTGAATAAGGAACGCTATTCTTCCCGTATGAGCTCCCCCTGTGGAACGTTCAGTTCACGGCAGACGTTTTCTACTTGAGAAACCGATGATTCTCTACCAGAATCAAGAAAAGTGATTTCGCTTGTAAAAACGGTTAAATCAGACAAAAATTTATGATCAAACGGAAGTCTTTCGCGAATTTGTTCTGCAGCTATTACAAAGAATTTTATACAATCACGATAAACCTGGTTAATGATCGATTCAGAAACCCCAGAGCTTAGTTGGGCCTGTAAGTAATCCTTGCAATCGTCTCCAACATCTACTTTAAATGCATCACGTTGGTTCGTGATGAGTCGAAAGTCGATGTTACGAGCCTCATTGTTTAAGATTCCAGGCTCTAACAAAGCTGGTTTCATGAATCTGTGAAGAACATCAATGAGCAACTTCTTCGAAGAAGGTTGTAATTGATGAACTAAAGTTGCATTTCCTTGAAAATGAGCATTTGTCTTTTCTAAAGGGTCAAGTGCGAATTTCGAGAAAAGTAGATATGCTTTTGTCATGGGTTTATTCATGACTTCAAGCAAATCTTCTGCAGTTGCAACTTTTTCCACAGTTACTTGATCAATCAAAAAACCATGTAATGGTTCCCAATTGTCTAATATTCTCGTAATAGCGATTCGACGAGAGAGCCATCTTGTTGGAGCAAATTTTAAGAGCTTAGAAGGATGATCTTCAAAGCCATGCTGAAAAATATCGAAATTTGCCAATCGTTTCGGGCTACTATTGATGAAAGTAAGTATTTTAGAGATGAAGCTCTGGATTTCTTCTGGAATCGCAGAGCATGCTTCTTTAACGATTAGCGCTAAAGAGTGACAAATACATGGTAACGTCATAAGATGAGGAAGACGTTTAGTCAAATGTGTTTTAAATGAATTATATTTTCCAACCATGACCGATGCATTGTCACACGCAAGTCCAATAAGTTGTTCGAGGGGAATCGCCTTTCCTTCCAAGGCTTTTTCAAATTCCTCAACAAGTCGTTTTGCCGAGCAGTCAGTCGCATCGACGTGAATTAGCTGCACCAGCTCGTTCTTAGCCAACAAGGAATTTGGATCGATGTAGCGAACCATCAACGACATCCACTTGTCACTCGTGTTATCAGAAGTCTCGTCAACATAAGCGGAAAACTTAGTTTTTCGAAGAACTTCTTCAACCCGCTGTGACTCATGAACACTAATGACGTTATTTACAATTCCAGTAGCTTTGGTCTTGCCCATGGTCATTTTCTGCAAAACAGCAGGCTCTTGACTAATGGATTGGAAGAAATCTAATATTTTCGGTGCGAGTGTCAAAGGAATATTATTTTGAACGAGAAAACACACATATTAAATTTCCGCTGCTTTCACACGTTCATTAAAGTCTCGTTCAGGTGACGATGGAGTTGAACCGAACTATTGAGAATTACCAGAGACGTTAGAAAAATCATCGCTGATATCTAACAAGAGCATGTTCTTCGAGTGCGACTTGGTTAGGGAATGTCTCTCAATTTGTGAATATCCACAAGATAACGAACATTTACAAGCAATGCAAAAAAATTTTTTCGGATCTGACGGACAATTTTCCACCCATGTCTTCCACTGTGGATTTTCATCGAACCATTCGTGTTGAAAGTTCTTGGATCTTCTTAGCTTCTGGGCAGAAGGCTCGTCGGATGAATCCATTGTCAAAAATAAACAACACCAATGTTACAATGCTTTAAAATAATCAAACAAATAAAGAAAATAGCCCCGATTAAACAAAACGATTTACTCAATGAATGTATGTCTATATAGTATTGAAATTGAATCTTTTTGAATTATTTCTAATCGGTTGAATCGTTTTTTTTAATCAGAGAAAAAAAATACGTATACATACGTGTAATAATTTGTAGAGATCACTAGATATGTATTACATAATATAACTGAACATGAATATATTAATATCAACATATATCACTAAATATTATCACAAAATTTTTTCTCACGGAATGTTTAAATGAATCTCACTGCACCAATGATCACAGAAAGTAAGCCTTTAAGAGAGTGCGAGTATGATTGTAAATACATTATTAAGATTATAATAATTTATTAATTACGCGCGCTTTAAAAAACCTTGGGCATTTAAATTTTTATATAAATGGCGAGATTTGAACTTTTCCAGGTAGTAGCATCGAATAATAGGTAAGTAATTAATAAAAAAAAGCATTAAAAATTAAAAATGAATTTTAATTTAAAAAAAAAAAAAAAAAAAAAAGGGATTCGAACAGTTGTCTTAGAAAGTCTGAAGTAAAAGATTTACCGCGCGTTTGTCGGAGCGCCTTGAAATAACAGCATAAAAGCACATATAAAAATTATGTTTAAGATTTAATAATAATAATAATTAATTATTAATTAATCAAATAATAATAATTAACTATTAAATAATCAAATAATAATAATAATTATTATTATTTATATATACTTTACATATTTATTGGCTGAAATATTCATAAAAAAAAATTTGAGGCATACATTTTCTCCCGCGCAACCGATGTTGGCTTCGGTGGCATTCGGGTTCTTAGTATTCACACAAACAGTTCGTAGCTGTGTGTGTGATGCCTCTCCGCGATGCGTGGTAGGAGTGCTATTCCCCTCAATTTGTCTGCCAGCTTCGGTTTCCCTCGGCTGCTTTCGGCTTCCCGACACACCGACACACATCGTTTTGGTTGTGTGTGACGCTCGAGTGGTGCTAGGGAAAGGGTACTTTTCGTCCGCGATCTGGCTGCACTGATCCCGGTTAGGAGTAATATTAAGATCTCGCGGCTTGTTACACTCAAATAAAATATTGTAACGCTGTATCTTGGTTTATATTGTATAGTTTCTTTTATAAATTTCAGATGTTTATATTTTTATCATTCATATATATATTATTAAATAAAAAGCATTTCAAGTCGAATTAAACAAATTTAGTAATTATCTGTGTTACGAGATCCCCATCCTGACCCTGGGTTTCCGACGAGCTAAAAGAGTAGGGGAAACGATAACTAAAAGTATCGTGAGGACTTAAAAACCTTCCGTAACGTTACAGATAATTATTTGGCGCTCGAACAGGGACTTGAAAAAGTAAAATCATTCAAGTTAAAATTAAAATCGCGGATAGTTTAGTCTTGTAAAAATGCCACTTGAACACTCACCTCCGAGTAAAACTTCATACTTATGGGCTTTGAGAAAATCTAGTATAATCGAGGAACTTAATAAATACCAAATAGAATTCGATCCGGGTGCTACTCTGGCAGAACTTAGAATTATTTTACGGAATTTTATTATTAAATTAAAGAAAACGGTGCCAGGGAGTAAGGGGAATAGTTGCACGAATTTATTAGAAGGTATTGAAATCGCGGAACGAGTCGAATCAGAGAAAATAGAAGCAGGAATTGTAGATCCACCGTCATATCTGCACCCAATCGATAGTATTAACGTAGACGTAATACAGAAAACCGATTCTACACAATCGACACCTACCCTGAGGAGATCAGAGCGGTTAAACCCGACAGTATCACGATCAGCAGAAGATCTATATAACCGAGATGCACAAGGGGACTCTGATGATGAGGAGGAAATGTTATGCGAAATAAAGCGGGAACTTGAAATCAAATTTAAACACGAGCAGGCCGAAAAAATGAAAGTCGAAAAAGAACGAAAAGAGGCGGCGCTGCGACAACAAATGGCGGAACAAATCAGAGCCGAGTTTGAAAAGAAACAAGCAGAGAAACGGGAGAAAGATAAATTGATAGCAAGGGAACAACGAAAGAACGCATTAAAAGAACGGGTAATGAGCTGGTGGGGAAAAAGATTCGGTTCAGAGGTCGCGGTAGACAAACAGTCAGTTCCAGTAGCAGAAAATATCGATGAATTAAAAGCAATGTTAGAAAGAGAAATACGGGCAGATCTAGAAAAAGAATATGGCGTGAATAATGTACAATATGAAAACCGGCAAGTTAATTCAAACTACGAACCAACAGTAGAACGACGAAATGAGATGGATGTACGCGATCAAATAAGAAAGTGGGGTGTAACTTTTGATGGCGGCAAGGGCTTACAAGATTTCATAGAACGAGTCGAGGAAATGAGTCAAAGTTACGGTATCGGAGGAAGTCAAATTATTCGGTGCATTCCTATCTTGTTAAAAGATAAAGCGTTGCTATGGTACCGTAATAATAAACAAAATTGGACAACATGGGGAGATTTCGTCAGCGATCTAAAATTATTTTACATACTATCAGGGGTTGATATCCAGCTAGAAGAAGAATTAAGAAATCGAACCCAAGCACCCAAAGAACCGGCGAAAGAATATATAACGAAACTACAAACATTAATGAGGAGGCATGGTCAAATGAGTGAAACCGCAAGGTTAGAACGGCTATACCATAATTTACGCCCAGAATATAAGAAATATATTATACGCACAGAATTTAAAAATGTCAACGGGTTAATACAGTTATGTGATACTTATGTACAATTATTAATTCAAGAAGCAACGTACAAGCCCCCGAAAAATCACTCAGTAATGCCGGAAACCGTATATAACTCAAGCCAAGGGAAGAAACGCAAAGAAAACGATAATATGATAATAAATAAGTATGATCACCGACGAAATTGTTGGAAGTGCGGTGAAACGGATCACATACAAAGTGGTTGTCGTAATATACGGATACGGATGTGCATCTTCTGTGGGACAAAAGAAATAGACACACGTTCATGCAACTGTACGAGGCCGGGAAACGACCAGAGGGCCGGCGCGAACGAAACGAGTCAGCCCGTGGAACAATCCAACACAACCAACAAGGACCAACAGGGCCCCTTGGAGGGGGAAAATCCATCCAACATGAAACGAAGCCACACATTCACGAGATCCCAAGAAAAACCGTGATTTTGGCAGAACCACGGCCGATCATTCCGTCATCCGCAGAATCCACACCAACAAGACCAGGACCAACAACCCCGACAACAATACCAACGGCCTCCATATCAACCACCTCCACGTCAGTACCAACAGAACAATCAATCACTGACACCTACCAATTTAACGCCGAATTAAAACCGCAAGATCCGCGTCCACACATTGTTGTTAGAGTGGGAGAAAAGACATTATGGTTTCTGGCAGATACGGGAGCAACTACCTCGCTAATTAGTCAAGAATTATGGGAATATATAAAAACTAAAAATATATATTCGAATTATAACCCTATTCGACAAACAGCAACGGTAACAGATGGTCGAGAAGTATGTTGCGTGGGTAGTAAACGGGAGTAGTAAGCGTACGAATGAGAGTAAGAGATGAAGATCGTGAGTTGCCTTTCTTTATCATGCCGGATTTCCATGGTGATATGTTATTTGGAATAGATAATTTGGGTGCAATCAACTTCAGTATTTGTCTAAATCAGGGTAGACGAAAGACGCAGCACGCAATCAGTATGTGTACCGTCGTTGACGCAATAACTAGAGCAAGAAAAGAAAAAGATAGAGAGTTATTGGTGAACGCGGAGATAAAAGGGCCGACGTCTTTAGCCTATCACACTATCAAGATAAAACCGGGAGTTGAGCCAATTAAATTCCGATATTCGCCTAGAAATCCTGCAATGCAAAAAGTGATCGACGATGAGGTAGACCTGATGTTACAGAAAGATATCATAGAACCGTCCAATAGTCCATGGAGCTCCCCGGTAGTCCTAGTGAAAAAGAAAAAGAAAAAATATAGATTTTGTATTGACTTTAGAAAAGTAAATGAGGTTTCCGAAAGAGATGCGTATCCGCTTCCACAAGTCAACGCAATCTTAGATAAATTACGAAACGCTAAATATATCTCATCTATTGATCTCGAAAGTGGATACTGGCAAGTACCTCTGAAAGCGGAAAGTAAACTAGTAACAGCATTTACTGTACCAGGGCGTAGACTCTTCCAATTTAAAGTAATGCCATTTGGGTTGCATTTGGCACCCGCGACATTCCAAAGACTAGTAAACAGCATCATCGGTCCAGAATTAGAGCCATACGTATTTGTTTATCTAGATGATATAATTGTAATCGGTCGGACCTTAGAAGAACACATGGAAAAACTACGTGAAGTATTCAAACGTTTACGGGAAGCCAACCTAAAAATAAATAAAGAAAAAAGTAAATTCCTTGAAACATGGTTAGTATACTTAGGTCATGTTATTGATGGTAAAGGCATACGCACGGGTCCAGAGAAAGTAAAAGCCATTGACGACGTGAAAATACCGACCAGTGTTAAAGAAATACGACAATTCGTTAGGGATGGTCTCTTGGTACAGGAGATTCATACCCAACTGCGCAGAACTAACAAAGCCTCTGACCGCGTTGTTGCAGAAGAAGAAGAAATGGCGATGGGGAGATCGTGAACAAGAAGCTTTTACAACACTGAAAAATAAATTAAAAACAGCCACCATTCTAATGCCCCCCAACTTCGAAAAACAATTCACTTTGCAAACTGATGCTAGTCAAGAAGGCTTAGGAGCAGTGCTGACACAAGAAAAAGGTGGCAAAGAACACGTTATTGCATACGCGAGTCGGTCATTGAGCAAAAGTGAGATTAATTATACGGTCACAGAAAAAGAGTGCTTGGCGGTCATATGGGGTATTCAAAAGATGAGACCATATCTTGAGGGTTATACGTTTAATGTAATAACGGATCACCAGTCATTAAAATGGCTAACAACAATCGAAAGTCCGACAGGCCGGATAGCGAGATGGAGTCTGTACTTGCAGCAATTCGATTACAAGATTATTTACCGGAAAAGAAAATTAAATAAAGTCGCGGATGCGTTGTCCAGGAGTACGGGTGAACATAACGAGAGAGAAGATGGGTTTAAACTATTTATTAGATTAGTTTAAACTATGCAGAAAGGGCAGATGCGTGGGAGATGTGCGTACCGGAAAGTTTGCGAACAAAGGTGATGCATGAAAATCACGACGAACCCACGGCAGGACATTTAGGAGTAACTAAAACAATTGCGCGGATAGCCCGTAGTTACTATTGGCCTCCTATGCATCAGGACATTGCGCGATATGTAAGAAACTGCAAGAACTGCCAAGAGTTCAAACCCCCATAACATCAAACACCAGGGAAAATGGGGACAGTAAACGCGACGCGACCATGGGAAGTTGCCTCCATAGATTTAATTGGTCCCAAAACTAGATCTTCTAACGGAATGTGCTATGTACTGGTTATGCAAGACAAGTTTACAAAATGGGTAGAGACCCAACCCCTACGTCAAGCTACATCGGCAGTAGTTATAAAAAGTTTTAAGGAGAAGGTATTGTTACGGTTTGGAAGGGAACACGAATCCACTCAATTCACTCCGGCTTACTTAAACTATGGTCGTGAATTATTTCCCCCGAATACCCTGCGGACTAGTTGCGAAAATGGTCAGTCAGTCGGGAAGTATGATCACATGGAAAGTTTAAAAGTTCTGTCAGAGGCAATGAACCTGGTTCGAATTAATTTAGCCAAAGCATTTACACGACAAAGTCGTTATTATAATGAAAAACACGGGGATTGGCAACCTAAGGTGGGGGATAAAGTCGCGAAACGGGAATACCACTTATCCTCGGCGATTGATAAATTTTCTGGGAAATTAGCGGAGAAATACTCCGGTGGGTACACGATAAATACACAAGTTAGTCCTAACGTGTTTCAAATTTCGCGGGGAAAAGAGACCTACATAGTCCACATTAAGGATCTTAAGTCATACTATGAACAAGAAGTACCCTTAATCACATCAGATTCATTTTATAATTAAAATATATACAGTTAGATATATATTTACATACATATACGCCAAGATACAACGATAGAAATTTAAAAATAATATTGTTGTATGTTTTTTGGATAAAAGTTATTTGAATTTTTGTTTATCACGTTGTTTTGTTTGGTACATTTATAACAGCAAGAACGAGAGAGACAGAGTGAGACAGAAAGGGAATGCTTAGGAGAGACGAGATGGATCTTATAAAAGCGGCTAAGGCTATGTTGAAAGAATCAAGGGAAAAGAGAGAAAAGAGGTTGAAAGAGAGGGAAAAGCAGAAAGTCCGGCAAAAGAAACCACTAGTAGGGGGACATCCGGGAAAAGATACGTCCAAGGAAGATCCTTCTGCAGGACAGAAGGAGATGGGAAAGGATGATATCATGAAAAAAGTAACCACCGATTCTCCTCCCAAGGAGAATGATTCACCCAATAAACCTGGGGAAGCAGAAGGCCAGGTAGTCCAGGAGTTGGACGTCAAAGAACAGGTAGTCAAGGAGTTAGACGACAAAGTCGAAGAGTTGGACGACAAAAACCAGGGTCAAGGCACTAAGATAAAACCAGCGGTACCTGATCTCATAACGAATCATCAACGTGGTGATTGGTTAACGGCCTAGGAAACACCAACACCTAGAAAACGCAAAGCAGTGTTCATAAACCAAACCATCGCTCCTTCGGGTCGGAAGGCACAACTTTTGGAAACACCAATTACTCCTCGAAAGCTTAATAAACCTAAGATTCGTAGCACGGAGACCCTACAACCACGTGAGGTAGTCAGGGGTATTATCGTTCCGACAAAAGCAGCAGTATCATCCACAGATAGCGAGTATGTGCTACAGCCAATAGGCACATCTCTGCAACAAAACGCTGACACCTATGTGCCAACGCCCATCGTAAAAATTCCTTACAAAATAACTTCAGAGCCATTTCCAGATCTGCGGGTTATCCGAAATAATCCAGGGGTATCAACACCAGTAATCTCTTCACAATTACCTCAACCCTTCTCTACTCCCGCTTATCAAAATCAAAGCAAAAATGGGCAGGTTCCGAAAAAGCTGAAGCGCCGCCAGCCACAGAAAAGATTCCTAGAGAAAGATGACAAGGGAGTAATGTGGCAGGTAACCATCCGCGGTGGCCGAACAGTGCGACGTCTAGTGCCCACCAAAGCAATCCCGTCAACCAAGCCTGAGACGCCAGAGAAGACCTCAAAGCCAGAAGAATAAATAGTTATATATGTAACATTTGTGATTGACATATTTATTTTTTATTATTAGTTATGTATTACTTAGAATTAGTAAAATATGTGATCTCCTTCCAGTGTAATAACAAAAGAATATATATCTAATATATATTTAATTAATGATAATTTTCTGTAGTTAGTGAGCCTGTGACTTCCTTATAAGTACAAATGTGTCACGATCGGAGTGAGTGAAGGCGACGGGCGAAAGGGTTATTTTAATTATTTATTTAATATCGGAATACCGAATTACCTCGTTCTATAACTCAACCAAGGAGTTCGATTGAACCGTCACGTGGCTAGTGTGAGAACATATGAGTGATTGGGCAACGATTATTAATTCATAAGTTATAATATGAAATTATTTTTATCCTGTCATCCAACCAAGGAATTCGGCTCACGAAGCTGATATAAGAATGTTATAATTTCGTATCGTTTATAACTTATTTGTCTATTCGTACCGAGCGGATGTACTATAGACTGTCCCGTTCAATGACCTGCGTGGCGTTAGGGTAGGTCCGGGATTTCTGAGCGAGAGGGATGTTGGATCGGTGAATATGGGCCCTCGAGAAGACCGTGTTCTTTCTCCGTCTTACTTAAGTTTACTATGACTCAAATTACAAGCACTTGAATGCCGGAGAAAAAAGATGGTAAATGAAAAGACGAATGTATATATAAAAAAAAACATGTGTAGTATATTGACAGGTTAAATTTTACATAAAAATATTATAATTTTAGACTTACCCAGAAGGGTTGATATACCTGCACACACACTCACTCCAAATTCACCAGTTTGAATTTGTGCACACAGAAATTTACAATGTTTATGACCGTTTTATTGAGATTCACAGGTTGAATCTATTCAAACGAACGCACTGCACGCTGAACCGAAAGGCCGGCTTTGCCTTCGAGTGAATTTGCTATGATTTTTAGGTTTTTATTAGCGGAATTAACTATTCCTGAACAAGGACTCCGATTTGGACGTCACGTGAAGGGGTTTAATTAATTTTAACCCGTTGAGGACACACATCGAAAAAATAACGTTGAGGACACACGGGGTCCAGCGGACCCCACGCAAGAAAACAGTTCTCATTTGTGTTCTGCGCTATGCATCGACTTGAAACCGGTGCGAAACTTTAATTTTATATTCTCGTTAAATAATCTTATGATTGTTTTGATCTTTTTATGATTTTAAAATACTTAAATATTGTTAAGAAAAAAAAACTTACGAAATTGGACTTTTTTTATAAAAATAGTATTACAAATTTTAATTTTCAAAATATCAAAAAAAATCCAACGGCGTTTTATTCAAAAAACAATATTTTTTCGAGAAAAAAATAAATTTCTGATGAAGTTTGAAAAAAGTATATTTATTTTGAAGATCGAAGTCACGAATTTCGATCATTCTTGTAATAAAGAAATAGTACAAGTAAACATGCAAAAAAATTTAAAAACATGAATTTTTTTTATAGAAAAATTATTTATTGTTTTAAATATAACATAAATATGTAAATATAAAAAAAAAAAACGGCGTATTACCGAACGAAGGACGGTGTGGCTCAATAAGTTATAGATTAAATTGAACGGAATATAGTATAGTGCCGGATAGCTCAACTGGTAGAGCACTCGGCGCGATACCGAATTGGTCTGGGTTCGATTCCCAGTTCGGGCTATCTTTATTTTTCTCAATTTATCTATAAATTGTCTTATTGAGAGGTTTGCATGTTTAGGTTTCCACTATATCTAAATCCACTAAAGATTAACAACCGATGAGCTAAAGACGCGTTCTCCCAATCGCTCTGCATGCTATCATTTCCATCCGTATTATCATCCTCACTTGGCGTATCTGAATATTCAGACTCATTCGAAACGTGGTCTTCTGACTCTGATCCACTGTCATCATTACCTCCACCATCTTCATTTTCTTTCATTAGACGACTGGCGATAGTTCGAGATCGAAAATTATAAGGCATCTGTACATATACACATATAGATATTTAATTAATAACCATTATTTATTGCTAGAAAAAAAAAAAATCCAATTCATGCATGAATACTTACGTTTACAGCAACAATATAACACTAATCAACGATAAAAAAAAATTAAATTTTTTTAAGACTTTGCCACAGTAAGGCCACACGGGGTCTACAGAACCCCAAAAAAAAAACACGTCCGCACTAATATGATTCAGCAGGTTGACTAACGGCAAGGAGATCTTTGTAACATGCCAAAATTTGTTGTGGGGGCTTCAAACAACAACAGATGGTGCTATATATCTATTCCCTAAGGGTCTTTGTAGACTTAAAATAGCATTGAAATTTGACTGGGGTCCGTTGGACCCCATGTGTCCTCAACGGGTTAACGCGAACTCAAATGATTTTATTTTAGGTATCCAACCTGGGAGTCCAGATGCCTAGGCGTAGAACCTCACGAGGAAAGGTTTTAAAAATAAAATTTAAGTCGCGTAATTTATAATTTTTTTAGTAAAAGAATCGAGTTGCGATTATCGATCTAGGAGTCTGGTTATGGAACGTCACGAGAACGAACGTTGAAATCGACTCAGTGAGTCTTACTCTCGGATTTAGATAGATCCGACAAGGGTTTCGGTAGTAGAAGCAATGACTGAATTTGATTATTTTTCCTGGGTTTATATATGAAAAGGTTTGAAAGAAAAGTGAGGCCGAAGATGCCTCATGTACGGGTTAAAGACAAAGAAGAAAAATTATATATAAGGGTTTGATTTTGGACAGCTGCGAATGACATATTTATTACGGGAGTTCTTGGAATTTTGTAGTAAACAGGATGTAAATAGAAAAATAAGTCCGCGGTGGACTGCTCAAAAATAACCTTTTATAAAATATATGATGACGTTTACTACCAATATTTTAAGTGATTCCGAGAAATGTAATTAAAAATTTGAGAGAAAAGTTTGTCTATGGTGGTAAAGGGAAAAGTGAGGATCCGCGGGGAACCGTGGGATTTTTAAAACGACATCTCTTTGACAAATATATGATGACTTTTATGGTCAATATATTATGTACTCTAGAAAAATATAATTGAGAAAAATAAAATCGAGAGGAAAAACATTTTTGGTGATAGAGAGAAAAAAAAACAGAGGATCCGCGGGAGACCGTGAGATTTTAAAAACAATGTTTCTCTAAAGTATATGGTGACATTCACTACCAATATTTTAGGTGGTTCTAAGAAATGCAATTAAAAATTAAAAATAAAATCAAATTAGAGAAAAATTTCTACGTTAGAAAAGAAAGGATCCGCTGGAATTTATCGGTAACAGATGTAAAAAAATTGAGTCGAGTTGAAGTAAGGAAATGCTTTGACATATTGATTAAGACTTTTACGATGACGAGGGACTCGCGGTCGCGAAAGACCCAGAGAAATCCTCGCGTGGGACATCTGGAAAACATTGAATCGGCAGGTTCTTCGTAAGGGACCGGCCATAGCGGTGCAGCTGTGCGTACTATTTTCTAGTCGCTTGTTCTTATTTACGTCTATCTTCTTGTAACTTGACCGTTCATACTTGAACACTTGTTTGTGGGAATTCAGAGCAAACCCAACATGCGTCAATACCCATATATGGACAGCGTGCATACACATACATACATACAGAAATTAACACAGGCACACACATGCATGCACGTGTCCTCATGTATTATTATATTTCGGTCAGTGTGCTCCGAATTCTCCGGGTTAATTTTATAAAAATAAGAAAAATAAAATTTTTGGAACTTAAGATTCAGTTAGATGGTGACTCAGGTGTACCGATTGTTACAAATGTAAGATAAGATAATGAAAGAAAAGACCACAAAATGTGCACATATAATATATGATGACAGTTAGCAGCTTTTCTTTACTAAGAAAGGGAAGTGTGACGAGCACGGGAAAATTATATAAAAAGTATATTTAAATAAATATATATAATGACAAGTAAAAATAAAATAAAGAAATAGACTATAAGAGCGAGCGAGAGCGACTAGCTAGTGACAAGCGCGACCGAGTATCCAACGGAAAGAGCAAGCACCCGGTGGAGGGAATAGTACAGAGTGGGAAAAATGTTTGCGGCGGCGTCCGCTAGAGCGCGCAGGACTTTGTAATATTCTCCTAGGGGGTCAGTTGATGTAGAGGTGTTATAAGCCGTTGTAAGTGACGGATTGAATCAGACGAGTTCAGTACGAGCGGTGCGCACGAGCTGGACTATTCTCAGCAGAGGACGTTATTGAGGTAACTCTTCTGTGTATTTTTGCGCCGAAACAGTTTAATTATATTATTTGATGAGTGTAACTCGTCAAATAAATATAATTGATATTGTGATCGGGGATAGTCGGATATTAATTCAGAGGTTCTCGGAATTAATATTTCCGAGATAGAGATTGACATTTTTGCACAAACCACTAGGTAGATTACACGTGGAATAGGTTTTACCTGTTTCGTGTACTCTAGGGGAAGGCACGACGGGTTCCTGAGGCGTAGCTTCTGGGCCGGCGTCTTTACATTTTGCAGTAGGGCTTCTCCCTACTGATAGAGGGTCTAGGGTACCAGTTAGATACAACGTGGGGTAAGAAGGGTCGAGTCTCCGCGGTCGCGACGCGAATCCCGGCTAGGAGTAATATTAAGATCTCGCGGCTTGTCACACTCAAATAAAATATTGTAACGCTGTATCTTGGTTTATATTGTATAGTTTCTTTTATAAATTTCATATGTTTATATTTTTATCATTCATATATATATTATTAAATAAAAAGCATTTCAAGTCGAATTAAACAAACTTAGTAATTATCGGTGTTAAGAGATCCCCATCCTGACCCTGGGTTTCCGAAGAGCTAAAAGAGTAGGGGAAACGATAACTAAAAGTATCGTGAGGACTTTAAAACCTTCCGTAACATTACACCGTTTCCTCAATCGGGTGGACTGATAGTTTTCTCATTGCAGGCATACTGCAAGACAGTACGCGAATAATAGTCATTTTTCTCTTGCAGCTATTTAAGGCTCAATGTACGTTTGTTACTAATTGAAAATTAAAAAATTATTTATTAATTAAAACATAAAAATTAATCTGCCCGTTTCCTTAAGCGGGTGGACTGATAGTTTTCTCATTGCAGGCGTACTGCCTGACGGTACGCGAATAAGAGTCATTTTTCTCTTACAGCCATTTAAGGCTCAATGTACGTTTGTTACTAATTAAAAATAAAAAAATTATTTATTAAATAAAACATAAAAATTAATCTGCCCGTTTCTTCAAACGGGTGGACTGATAGTTTCCTGTTTGCAGGCATACTGCAAGACAGTACGCGAATAATAGTCATTTTTCTCTTACAGCCATTTAAGGCTCAATGTACGTTTGTTACTAATTAAAAATAAAAAAATTATGTATTAAATAAAACATAAAAATTAATCTGCCCGTTTCTTCAAACGGGTGGACTGATAGTTTTCTCATTGCAGGCGTACTGCCTGACGGTACGTGAATAATAGTCATTTTTCTCTTACAAATATTTAAGACTCGAAGTAATTACCCTCGCAAATTTAAATCACGGTAGAAACACCGTAGAAGTATAAATACCGTGGATCCACCGGGGTTACACGGTGGGTTTGTTCCATTTTACCAACGCGTAATCACAGTGGTAAAATGGAACGAACCCGCCGTGTTTCCACCGTGATTCAAATCTGCGAGGGTACGTTATTAATTAAAAAGAAAAAAATTGTTTATTGTCAAAAACATCAAAATTAATCTGCCCGTTTCCTTAAACGGGTGGACTGACAGTCCCGCAAGCTGTACATTGCCGAGCTTTACTGAGTTTATAGACGTTGTAGTGTTAGCGCTCTTTAAATCTCTAGCTGACTACGTTACTCATTTGAAAAAAAAAAGTTTATATCAATAAAGTAATAATATTTATACAGCTTATTTTTTAAATGGGTGACTTGTAGTATCCTAATGCTGCTTTCAATTAACGGGGAAATATTCTCACCGCATCATAATGATTACCTTTCTCAAAGTCAACCAAGCTCATTGGTTATTCAAATAAAATTAAAAAATTTCTCACTTATAATTAAAAAATTAATCTGCCCGTCTGTTTAAACGGGCAAACTTTCGTAGTTCAAACTCTAATAGAATTAGCCTTCTCCCGTTGTCTACGAACGGGCCTCTTTTCTGATGTTCAGTGATTTCATCGTATTTGATTTTATAAGTTTCTATTAGAACTTTACTCGCTCTCTGTTGGAACCTACAGCAACTATGTTTTTATAATTCTTTGTTACCAACATTTCTTTTCGCTGCTTAAGGCGCTCTGTTTTACCACTCTTGTTTTTCGGCGAAACTATCTCTACCCAAAATTTTACCAGAATTACGCATAATTTTCTGCCTTACCCACTTCACTGTGTACATAAAGTCCTTGAAGAGGTGACCAATTACTACAAGGTACTGACCAATTATAAGTGGCATCATTCGCGAAGATTAATCTGGTGGCTGTAATAAAAATCCATTTAAAACGAAAATACGCGGGATTTTCAGCTCTCACCTGCTTCACTGTATTTATCGAGTTGTTCAGGTGGTGACCGATTACCAAACTGTACTGACCAATTGTCAGCAGCATCATTCTCTCGATAAATCTCGTGACTGTGCCTTTGAATACATTTTCACTAAAATAACGCAGCATTTTCATCCCGAACCTACTCTACTGTGTATATAGAGTTGTTGAAGGGGTGACCAATTACCACACGGTACTGACCAATTATTAGTAACATCATTCGCAAAGATCTATCTAGTGACTGTACCTAAATATCCATTTTCACCAAAATCACGCAGTATTTTCATCCCGAACCTACTTCACTGTGTATATAGAGTTGTTAACGAGGTGACCAATTACTACACGGAACTGACCAATTATTAGTAGCATCATTCGCGAAGATCTATCTAGTGACTGTACCTAAATATACATTTTAAACAAAATTACGCAGCATTTTCATCCCGAACCTACTTTACTGTGTATATAGAGTTGTTCAAGGGGTGACCAATTACTACACGGTACTGACTGATTATTAGTAGCATCATTCGCGAAGATCTATCTAGTGACTGTACCTAAATTTACATTTTAAACGAAATTACGCGGTATTTTCATCCCGAACGTACTTTACTGTGTCTAGAGTGTTGTCGAAGGGGTGACCAATTACTACACTGTACTGACCAATGATTAGTAGCATCATTCGCGAAGATCAATCTAGTGACTGTGCCTTTAAAATTATTTTAATCTAAATAATGCAGTATTTTTAGTTATTATGCACTTTACGATAGTATTAGGTTCGTTTAAAGGGTGACCATTTCTCAGATGTCATTTTCCTATAATCAGTTACATAGCATTTGGCACATTAGCACGTAACATTATCTGAAATCACAGATCACATACTAATATGAAATATTCCCCGACTGTACGTATTTCCCTATGATAAGAGAGCCGTTCGAGGTTAAACCAATTTCCACGCTGTCCTTTCTCGTTATCCGAAATAACTTTTCCAATATCTGAATAGTAGCTATGCTTCAAATTTCTCCATGCACAGAATCATGCAGCATCGACTTGATTTTTTTGTTTAATATATAACAAATTCTGTTTTAAATCTCGTGACGGAGACGCGAATTATCCCACTACCGTATGCGGTCACCCACGTGTAAAACAAAAAAAAATTATAATATCGAGAGTCCGGAAAAATAAAACGTTGATAAGTGTCACTTCAATTAAATTTTAAATTTTCAAATAAATAATAGTGTTATTAGATTGCAAATAAAAAATAAGGTGTGCCTGGACCAGCTCCTCAGGCTGGGTTAGTGCACGTAGACGCCAGACCGTTTCTCCAAAACGGACAAATTATTTTATCAGGGGGAAAATTTGCGAGGGAAAATCCGAGCGAGTATAGCCAGTAACAAGGCGGATAAATTGAATGAAATAATAAAGAAAAAGAAATAATTAGGAAAAGAAAATAATAAGCACAGTTGAAAATATATAAAATAATAAAATAAATTAAATATAGCAGGAAAAAGACCCAGGAAAATAAATACAGTGTATTTCCCCGAGAATTGTTAGATCCAATTATTTATATAAAATTATCAAGTATCCTTGATACAATATTTCACTTATTTTACAAATTATAATCGTTAATAAACCCCTGGGGGTCGACTCTATACAATGCAAAAAAAAAAATTCCAAACTGAAATCCGATATTTAAATCAATAATAAAGTATAAATATATTATAATAATTCACTTAAATAAAATAAACAATTCTTCAAGTTCAATTAATGTAAATAAAAAAAATTATCACCACCTCGAACCTTGGGTTACCCCTTTACACTGTATAGGGGGAGAAAGATACGGCGTACTCTCACTCCCAATCTTTAAATTTTCAAAAATTATAACACACATTATTTTAAATAAATAATTATCCCTCTTTCAATAATTATTTATAATTAAAAATATAAAATAAATTACTTGACCACTGGGGTATACAAAAAAGTACAAGTTATGCGCAGAAAAGAAAAATATAGATAATAATTACTCGGGATTAATTAATTAAATAATAATAATAACTATAACAAATAATAAAATAAATAATAATAATAATCCCACTTTATAATTATTATTATTTGCTCAGGAATTTTTCTCTGAACTATTACGTCGTCGGCTCAGGAATTTTCTTCAGAGCCGGCGTATAGCTATATCTATAGGTATAGATATATGTAGCTATCGATATATCGATATATCGAACTACTCCAAGCACGCAATTTCCAATGTTAAATTATAATTTAAATAAAATCATATTATCTTATCATCCCCAATTCTTTTTCTATATGAAAATGTATCATTCAGGGGTAGTGAAGTATAAAATCAGTCGAATTATTCGCGTCGTGAATGCCAACAATTCCCGGGGAGGTTACAGGTAACAATGCATTAAAGGAGAATACAAGAGTACCTACTCGATTGTCTGCAACTCGAACCAATGACAATTTCACAAACAGCCGGTGAATTTACCGATTTTTATTCAATTAACCACTGTTAATTGACGATATAAATTATAAACGTAACAGCAACGTATTTAGAAAATTACTTAGATAACAACAACAGCGTCTGCTCTATTGTACTCTCCGTACCTTTCTGACTACTTTTTGAGCCGGCCACTTGTTGGCCACCCACGTGGCGCAACAATCGCCCTTAATTATTATTATCATTGTTACCTAGCCCTGGGCCTTTGAATTAATTAAATAAATTAATATAATATTTTTACCCCACCTGAATGATACATAATAAATTAAATACATTTAAATAGTATTTATTTATACCAGAATAATAATCGTAAAACATATATATAATTAAATAATAATTATTCAACACATGTCACCCGCGTCGATATTGCAGGAGAAAATATTGATTTTTCCCCTCCTCTGCGGTCAATATTTCTCATCTCCTGAATACCTGGACATGAAGTTTGATCGAGATAAAATAAAAACAATCATCGGGGCATAATGTGACCACACATTATGTCCCCTATATAACGCCAAATCATAAATATTCCCTTATAAATAATAAATAATAAATGTAATTATTTTTAAATTAAAAATTAAAATTCTAGCACACACGTGCTCTCATTCACGCCGCGCGCATGCGCGAGTAAACGCTGTCTCACCGGCGTGGCAACGAAATGCCCGCGTAACCATTCAAATTTGAACTTAAATACTATTTTTATTACTTATCACTAATTAATTATTAATTTATTTGAATGGTTACGTGACAAATATTTTCTGGTATGTTCGAAATTCAACGTAGATGGTCACGTATTTGTTTGTATTCAAATTCTTGTTGGTAATTGATTTTTCTTCATTTATTCAAATCAGAATTATTATCAACATCTCCGATTTTTTATGTTGAATTATGTATTATTATATAACGTTACAAACATAAGGAAATAAATGCATTGCTTAATTTCATAATATAGGACTGTATATTAGAAACGAACTTGTTGAACGTTTAGAGTGGGTTCATATACTTAAGATTTAAAAAATGACTAGCACTTTGTAAGGCATTGACCAAATTAAAATTCATAGTGACCATTTATATACTTTTAATTCTCATTAAATTGAACTTTGATGTGAGTCTGTACGTTTATTTTGGGGTGCCAATATATTTTAGGTGACCTTGGAATTTTAAACTTCTTTTTTTGAATTTTCTGTTCCTGACCAATTAATGATAATATTTGACCATTTTTTTACTCCTCCGGTATTATCAGAATAACGGCTAATCGATGATTTCCAATGAGGTTGGGGTGCTATGTATTTTTTTTTTAAGCCTAACCACTGAAAATTACATTTTCTAGCGCACAGACTGCTGACCGAATTATAAATCGCATTGACCATTGAATATCACCTAATTTCCATTCTAACAGTATGTTCCTGGAGTTTGAACGTTGAATTTCCCGTGCTAAAATTTTTTATATGACCTTGGAATTTTAAACTCAAAATTGTGAGCAACAAAACCGTGACCAAATTATGAAAGTTACTGACCAAATATGACCAATTAGTGACCAATTATTCCAGCTGTTAGCGGGTTCAATATTAGTACTTTCACGTGCTAACGTCGTGGAGCCGTATAATTCGTAAAGCATACCGAAATATTTATCAATTTCTACTACACCGGAAATGAACCCAAAAGAAACTTAAATTTTCGATATTAACAAATTCGCTGGGAATTCTAAAATAATATTCAATGTCTGTTCTCGCGGAGGATTCAAGAGAATAACAGAGGATTCGGAAAAATTTAATTCTAACTAATTCTTTTTAATTCTAAAATCATGATGCAATTTCTGTTCTTCCCGAGAATCCGAGAGAATAAAATAGGATTCGAAAAAGTTTAATTCCATCTTATTTTTTTTAATTTCAAAGTCATGTTGCAATACCTGTTCTCGCTGAGAATTCGAGAGAATGTAACCATAACAAAAAAAATTATTTCTTTTAAACTTTGAAAAAACAAAATAATAATGATTAGTGATTATTTATATATTAAAATTTTATTCTGGGAAAGAAAAGAAATAATAATTTTATACGTGAAATTTTATTTTTTTTTATGGAGAAATTTTTGGAAAAAAAAAGTAATTAAAAGAGAAAAAGGCAACGGGAAAAAAATATAAGAGTGATCGTGAGACGCTCGCTGACCGACAATCTGGCAGGAGAGAGTAAGTGAGCGAAAGTTAGTTCCGCGCTCACCGCTAGAGCGTGCGGGCTTCTTGGATATGGACACTTATAGTAGAAGTGTTAAAAGCAAATGCAGCGAACATTATCGTCAGTCATCACTCCACTGCTACCAAGTGAACTTTGCGTAGCAGAGTGGGAAGTACCTACTGGTATTGGCACAGTATACCCTGCACCACGTCCTATATATCTATATTTATATCAGGGATAGAGAGTTATTCCTCAAAAGCCGCTCGCTCCTCGATAACTCCCCACTCCTTAGGAGTTAAACTCATTGTAGGATTCGGACGCATGAGAGTTTAGATGCCTAAACTCTCCCTACTCATCGCTCTGATGATGAGTAACTCTAACGAAGAGCAAGAGAAAGTAACTTGTCAGGAGTAATACCCCTTCTACGAGTTACTCACTGAGGAGTTTTTCAAGAGAGACTCCTCTAGCAAAAACTCCTGAAAGGAGCGAAACTTAGATGCTTAAATCGAATACTCTTTAAAATTGTGGTGGGGTAAAAATTGAGAAATAGCTATTTGGGAGCGACTTCTACTTTATCTACTCTGAATTCTACTATATCTACACTGATGAAAATTTAATATAATTTTCTTAATAAACAGAAAATAGTTTTAAATATATTTTTTTTAAATTTATGGGGCGTTGAAGTTAATAAAAAAAAATTGTTTTAATTTTGAAGTATTTTTTTATTTATTTTTGTAAAGAAAAAAATAATAATTTTAAAACAAACGATAAATCGTACATATGTTTTTTAAACTATTAAATATATTAGAAAAGTGGAATAATTTTATTTATCAAATTATTCTTTAGATCAATAAGTTATTCAATTTTATTATTTTTTAATAGTTGATAAATACAAATTGTATGATGTTTTTTTATACGAACAAAAAAAATTTGTATTAAAATAAAAAATGAATATTTTATTTAGCGAATAACTTATAGAATCAATAATAAGAATATTCTATTTATAATCTATACTTGGTAAATGAGCCAGATTAGGCCATTATTTTTTAATTTTTTTTCTTATATGAGAATAAGAATTCATATTAAAGTATAGAATATAGTTAATAATTCTAAAATATTTAATTACTTTTAGAAAATTATTTACTTCATCAATTATATACAAAAATCAATTTTTCTGCCATTTGTTTAAAAATGCAAGTTATGATTAAAAAAAAAATATTCCTTAATAATTTATTTAAATAATCAACGTATGAAAAAAACGAATATAAACAATAAGATATTGTTTTTAAGAAAAAATTAATTTTTTAAAATCATTATTTTCTTACGCTAACACACGGTGAAAAAAAATTAAACTTTACCAAAGCTAAGTTATTAATTATAAAAATTACCCTCACATTCGATTACCTACTCGCTATGAATGGAGATAAAAAATTTTAGAGTTGCAAGATAACTTCGTTTCAAATATTTATTTTTACTTACCGAAATTCAGTAAGGTACATAAGTAAATAAAATATTTTATTGTTTGTAAAATTATTAATGAGTTCTATTCATATTTATTATTTACAGCCTTCATAAATACATATTTTTATAATTTGTTCTAACAATCTTCATAAATATTTTTATAATTTGTTCTAACAATCATTATGGAATTCAATAAGTTGGACTTTAATCTACTACGTAGGTCTGAGAAAATGTATTTTAATCCAGAAAATAATCTTTCGACAGTAGCTTGCGTGGCTGGCGTTGCCAAAACGATTTTTGCTAAGCTATATAACTCTGGCATTAATATTTTCTTCGATTCCCAGTACTGTAATAGTTCCATTCCCAGGCTTCTTTCTTGCTGTTTAATAAAATTTGATAACAATTGACTTATATCAATGTCACTAATATTCTCAATTTTGGCCTTGTTCCTAGCTTTTAGCGCTGCCATAATTGAAGCCGGAATGGCCGCAGATGGAGTTGGATCATTCATTTGTTCTTGATCCACAATTGATGTACCTTGTTGAGCCTCGCTACTCACTTTTTTTTCATTTAATTTCTTCCAAAGTTGAGTTAGATGATCAATAGCTTTTATTTTTTGATCATTATTTAATGAAGCATTGCAGACAGGGTCTAAAAAAACACTAGCTAGAAGCACTTCATTTTTAAAAAGCTCATCTTGTTTAATCTTCATGTACTTTACAATATTTTTTGACAATGAATTGAATTTGTTCAGTTTCCTCCAAACACATCAGCCATATTGAATAAAATTCAGGTAACGTCAACTGCTCTTTTTGAAGTTGTAAGGTGGCACTCTTAGCTGGCTTTAATGCAGTCACATATTGTTTTATATGATTCCAATCATTTGTCGACAATTGAGGAACATGGCATTTCAAATCTTCTAATTTTAATAATGACGATAACATGTCATGAGTAGATTGCCAACGAGTTGGCGGGTCGAGGACTGGTTTCGATGCAGCTGGACGTAACCGTCGAATTTCATTCATGGTAGAATCTACCCTGAAAATTTTTACTGCATTTCTTGCTTTCGATAATGTTGGCTGTATTTTTGACACATTAATAGCTTTTTGGATCGCAAGTTGCAGTGTATGAGCCGCACAACGAATACTGACGAGCTTTAAACTTTCTTCAAAATTTTCTATAGCATCCTCAAGTTCAAGCTCCAATGAATCAGTTTGCAAGCTTTCTTTATTGCTTTCCGTGGTATCCATAAATGTGATATCTTCAGTTGCATCTTCTTGATTTTGATGATCAGCAGTATTAATGTTAGCATCGATACTGTCTACAGATGCACTGCGAATATTTTCGACAATTAACGATTCCAGGTTTTCTGATTGTGAATTGATCGCTAATAACTCAGAAAGCTTAATCATATTAGTTCCGTTATCGGACATAAAAGAATATATATTGGAAACACTGATATTGTACATCGCAAATATGTTCAAAATTAATTTTTTTTAATTTTCGCCAGAATGCTTGTCTGTAATTTCTTCTACTGCTAAAGTTCTGATATGTATTTTTCCACTTTTATTAAATTGAATATTAACCCCTAAAAATGATCGACCCATTCGCGAGGCAATGTCAACTTTCAGACTGATTAATTTGTTGTCTATTACTTCATCCTGGACTTTCTTCTTGATTTTTTCAGCAGCAACAAAAACATCGTCTTTCATTGTTTCTTCTGTTATAATTAATTTTTCTGGTAATCTTAATAGGATGGGATCCAGAATCCTTCTCATTCCTTCATCGTTGATGATTGAAAATGGCCGGCCGTCAATAGTTACAAACTTTAACATTGCTGTCATGATAATTTTTTCGTTTAACTGGACGTTCGTTAGACGTTTAAGGTCCGTTTTAGGATCGTTTTCAGCATCAGTTGATGACAGTGATTCACTGTCAAGGTGGATCTGATATTCATCGAAAATCTCCCGATGGCAAGATTTTAAATGACGCTTCTGATTATAAGTATGGGTTTTCTGTAAAGTAAAAAAAAAAAATAATGTATTAAATTACTTAATCCACAACATTTTCATAAAGCAGTAAAAAGAAAATATATATATATAATTTTTTTTTTTTTTAACACCAGTAAAAAAAACAGTAGAACCTGTAACTATTACGTTTGATTCAACCGAAATTTCAAAATTTTTAATCAACAAAAACTGATTAAAATTGAAAATTAAAAAAAGTACAGCGGCTGTAAAATCTATCCGTACCTATCATACTTCTTATGTATAAAATAACGTTTTTTTTAAATATAATTTTACTCGAAAAATCTAAATATTAGGGTGGTCGTTAAAAATTAAATTTTCTCAGGCGCCCCATAAAAAGCTTCTTTTCAGTGAAAAATTCGGGGGGAACTTGGTTTTTTCGTTTTAAGTAAAAAGAACACGTGCCGAAGGACGATCGAAGTTCATTTTTCGATACAATCGCGTATTTTTTTAAATATCTCATGAAATATGCAGATTAAAAGAAAAAATCATAGAAATAATTTTGAAGGAAATTAGATTCTTGACAAAAAAGGTTGAGTTCATTTTCTTCATAAAACGTGTATTTATGAAGACATTAAAAAAAAACTTTTTTAGATCTTATCAATTGGTGGGCATTTTTAGGATAAGGAATGTTAAAAATAACGTTTTTTCTTAAATATAGACAACTTCATAACTCGTTGTATATCAATTAATGCTTGTTACAGTTTCTATATTCTTAGAAAAATATTATTTTCATCATTTGGAATCCTTCAAACGCTCAATTCATCAGATCTAAAAAAAGTTTTTTTAAAATATCTTTATAAATACACATTTCATAAAAAAAATGAACATGGCCTTTTTGATCAAGAATTTAATATCTTACAAAATTATCCCAATGATTTTTTCCTTTAATTTGCATATTTCATGAAATATTTGAAAAAAAAACGCAATTGTATCAGAAAATGAACTTTGATCGTCTTTCGACACGTGTTCTTTTTACTTAAAACGAAACAACCATCAAATTCTCTACGTATTTTTTCACTAAAAAGAAGCTTTTTATGGGGCGTCTGAGAATATTTAATGTTTAACAACCACCTTACTAAATATTGTATTTCACTCATAAAATATTTACTGTTTCAAAAATCTTGATATTTAAATAAAAGTAAAATTAGTAGACGTAAAGCAATTTTTGAACTTTTCAAATAAATAAGTTAATGAGATATGCCAATTGAAAAAAAAAAGTTTCCTATAAAAACATTTAAAATTTTCATGTGCATATTTTTAATTTCTTTTTGTAATAAGAAGTTTTTCTTTTAAAAATATCGAAATATTAGTGGACAAACTAAATATATATAATTTTGAAATAAAAAATAATTGGAAAAACATCAAACATTGGGGCTCAAATTTTTAAATCAATCTTAAGTATACTTTTTCGCATTTTTATCAAAAAATTGTCAATACTATGAATACTTACAGCTGAATAACTACAATTAGCAATTTTACATTTGGCTTGGTCTATTGTGTATTCAAAAAAAAAAATGCATTTGGCTTCGTTTTTTTCCTCTAATCTGATTTGTATCCATTTTTATGAAACTCGATGATAAAAGTACTGTAAGGAATGCTTGATCGAATAACACTGAGAACTAACTGTTGTATAAATCGAACAGACTTTGAGAAATTGAAATACTGAGACACTTGTAATTTTAGATGCTTCCAATAGAGGCAAATGAGAGCAACTAATGATTTGAATGAATGTTCTTTTGCATCCAAAAGTAAAGCAAGAAGTGGGGGTAGCCAAATTTTCAAGATCTAATTACAGTAGAGCCTCAAACACTTAAAAGAGGGGTGTTAATGACTTTTCAAAGGTATAAGAATTATTACCTGAATTTGAGTATTAACTAGGAATCTTTTTAATTCGTGTCCTCGAAAATCGAAGAAATGAAACTGAAGATAAATTTACATGGAACTTTAGATTTACAATAAATAAATAAATCAACTTTATTATTTATAACTACTGAATTAGTTATTGTGATACAATAAACATTTCCGAATGAAGTAAAAGCAAATGAGTATACGATCTTGTTGTAGCACATTTTTATGTTTGTTAAATTACTTTTTAAAAATATTAAAAACATCGTCCAACATAACATTATCAAATTTTGAACAAGAAGAATTAAAATAACTGAATATTGATGGCCAGAGCCACTTTTGCTAAAACATCACAACTGTTAAAAAAACGTCTGCTATCTGGTCTTAAAGTATTGTTACGTCCAAGATGACGAAAACACGTTTTTCAGTCCCTTAATTTTGAGTCAAAGCACTTAAGCCATTTACTCGGGTAGCGGGGACCTCGCTATTTAGTGTCGAGTATGTCAATATACGAAAATAGGATGTACGAGGTGAATGGATGTGTCTTATCACTAGATAAATGAACAATTTATTAAACTTACAGTTGGTTTATTCAATATAACAATATGTCAGGATACAAGATTTTGGCTGAGCTGGAGACCAGATCGTTGATTAGAATTCGACTCGTTTGAAATTGTTGTTGATTGAAATTCGATTTAAGATGAGATGTTGTCAGGTGGCTTGATGGTTGGTTACGGTTCTTGAAAGTTGATACTTGTTGATGTGAATGAGCAAAAGGGGGTACTTATACTGGGTAATTGACAATCTGTCTGAATATACTTTTTAATATGACGAAACTTTATTTAAATGTGAATAATAAAAATTGAAGCAGCAATAATATTCAATAGGAATAATTTTATTATTTAAATTATTTATAATATTGAATAAAAGAATTAAAAATCGAATTTATTTTTAATTAAAATGATTCTACTTAAATTGTATAAACTCTGAATTTAATATTATAACGACTCGAGCAAGAAATAGAAATTCGATATTTAAAATATTAAGGTTTCGCGTAATCAAGAGCTTGATAATTAATGGGCGCAGAGGACTGATTCGCGGCAGCTTTTATAGGCGCATTCCTAGGCGAGGGGTAACACGCGCGACCTTGATTTGAGATTTGTTACCAAAAACTAATGTTATTTGGAAGATTTGACGAATTGCGGGGCGTGGTGTGGGATAAAGGCGTACGTGACCATTTCGGGTAGAAGCTTCTAGAACAATGTCCCCACCAAGAATAATACACCCGTTCCCCACGTTATTAGATAGGGACTATTTTAAATTATTAATTACGGATTATTAATTAGATTTGAAGCATAGCTGTTTATTGATTATTAATCTCCTTATTATTATCTTTCGATTGATTATAATTATTTCTTTTTATCACTATTGGTGTAGATGTTATTCATATTTTTAATTATTATGGGTTAGTTATGAATAATTTTTATATTATTCTTGGTTTAATTAATTAAGGTGGAAATTCGGGTCACGATGACATTTTTAGTTTATAATTATTTCAATTATTTATCGATTTATTCAAAGTGGTAATTCGTAATAATTTCATATGTGTTAGTGAGAAGCGGAGGGATACATTACGTAGAGGGGCGTGAGGCTAGTCTTCATAGAACTAGTATAAAGGAGCTTCATGACATTTGTAATTATTATGGGATAATTATGGAAAAGATTTATTTTATTCTTGGTTCAGTGAATTTAGGTAAAAATGCGGACTATTATGGCGTTTTTAGGTTGTAATTATTTCAATTATTTACCGAGTTATTCCAAGTGGAAATTTGGGATAATGTCATATGTGTTAATGTGAAGCGGAGGGATACATCTTACGGAGGGGCGGTAGAAGATGGGTCAAGCAGCACGTATCCCCAAATAAGGAGATTTTATAATGATGGCACGCGTCAAGAGAGAAGACCGCGAAAGCGCAAGCGTCGAATACAACACTTAGTTGAGTTATTAGAGGCAAAGCTATATTCCTACATATGTGTTAGTGAAAGATAATGGGAACGAAATAGTAGATTCCCTGACTGATCTATGCCGGTTAGCCAGTCGGTATATAAGCTTTTATCCTAATCTCGCGTTTTTTGTCGTTACCCGCTGGACTATTATAATTCTCTCATGTTATGAATAGGTGGCTATGAGGTTTATTATCTGTAGAACGTCAAAATTATTATTTATATTTCCTGTCGCGGTATGTTATAGTGGTTTCATGATATGTAGATTATGAATGATTATCCTATTTATTTTTCTCGTCAGTACGTTAGAATATTGCGTCTCCAATTTTTAATTTGTTTTTTTCTTATTTTATCTGAGTTCTCGTTTTTTTTTTTGTTTCACATCAACAGTCTCAACAATCATCTGACCTTGAATATATAATATACTCTTTTATTATTATTTTTTTTTGTTAATTATTAAATCTTTAGTTGTTTCTGGAATTTGACATGTTACGCCGTAACATACCTCCCTACGTAAAAATGAGCGTCGGGGTCTAATGATCGCGACGCGAATTCCTTTTGCCAATCTGGTATCCAACTGTACATTGGTTATTACATTTATTTTGTATGGTTATTGTTAATCAATCTTCCTATATACTACTACAAGATTACGGTATGTGACCAGAATGAGTGAACAATAATACTAGTAACAACATTAAATATATTTTTTTTTGCACTGTTATCTCATCATGGTCTTGACATATAATTATTCGAAAAAAAAAGAATTTTACAAAACTTACAGATATTCTGTTGTATAGTGATTATCATGTAATTAGTATTCTTGTACTTTAATTCAACTTGTCTTTGTTCAAGTAATGTAACGTATTGACATGGTTTCCTGGTCAGCACTGGTCATCGATTCCAGATCCTGGTTAGGCCTTATGTTAATGATTATGTTCTTTCCAATTTTGAGTTGTTGTCTGGTTCCAGGGTACTAGCAACGGTGCCCTGTGGCTGGTAACACCTGATATGGGTTTCTCTCATTAATGTTTTAAGATTTCTACACCCAGTGAGGCCTCGAAAATACACTAGCATACTATAAAAGATTACAAATGATTAAGACAGTGATAATATTGTTGGATTACATTAGTCCCTTGATATCTAGTCATGGAAGATTGATTTTTTTTTTGTTTTGAAAAGAACTACATAATAATTTTAAATAACAAAAATAATAGAAAAAAAAATACTCGTGTGAAGTTTCTATGGTTTTTGCTTCACAATTGTTACACAATGAAATAATAATCATTTTAAAACTGTTACAAAATTCTCGGATGTTTTTTTTTTTTTTTTTTTTTTTATATATTTTTTTTTTTTTATTATATATTTCGGTTGATTAGAATAGAAAATATATTGAACCCCTTTGTTTTGGTTTGATTAGATGTAAAAATTTTTTTTTTTTTTTTTTTTTATTTTGATTAATTCAAATAGAAATTTTTATTTTTATTTATTTATTTTATTTTATTTATTTATTTATTTTTTTTTTTCCAACTCTGTGTTTTTTTTTGTTGATTAAATATTATTTTTTTGTTAAATATTTTTTTTTTTGATTTTACCCGAACTCTTGGTTTGGTTGCATTAAGTCGTAGTAGTCAAGATAAGTCATTATTGTAGAAATACTTAGTGCGTTTAGTTCTGTGGAAAAGGTCATACAAAAAACAATTAGGGTTTCCTTAAACGTTTTACCTTAATTTCCTTATCTATGTTTTATTAGTTGATTAGTAAAAAAAAAGACTAATAGTCAAAAGGATTCTTATTGGTTCTTGATTACAGGTTGACTCCAGAAAAGAAATTTTCCCTTACAAAATGACAGTTGGGTTGATATTGTAGATGAAAATATTCCGAGTCAACAGAACTTTGGAAGTTGCATACAGTAACCCCGCAGTGGAAACATACAACCTTATCTCCTTCACCGGTGTAGAAAAATCCACTTTTAGACATGTCATCAGATGTGATGTAGGGCACTGACCATCCTTGAAAACTGGCTAAGCGATCAGATTCTAAACGGTAGTGAGGATAACGTGGTGTGGGTGATAAATTGGAATAATTAGTTATTAGTAAGCCTCTTATAGCCTTGGTGTCCAGTTCAACGGATGCGTCCATGCATAGAATACTGTTTGGTGAAGCCATTGTGATGACCACTTGTACCAATCCTGCTCTTGACTCAATTTTTCGTTACTTCGTCTGGCAAAAGAAATTCTTACTAAATTGTGCGAGTTAGTTTTGATACGTATGGTGATAATAATAAAAAAAATAATATAATAAAGGATATAAAAAGATGGTTGTAATTTCTTAAAACGTGGTAGTAACGATTTTTCATGCATTCTCCGAGAGCCTTCGTCACATGGTTCTCCTTTTTCATTCAAAAAATAAAGATAATTGTTTTTCTGCATATATATCTGATCTCGAGTTTCTACTACTCGTCGTGGTGCTCCTGATCGGTTTCGTTTCAAATCCGGTGGTTCATCCTCATCGTCAATCATAGGATCATCCTCTTCTTCGTCGTCTCCTAACTCTAAGTCCTCGAAGTTTTCTGAACCGCTATCATCATTATTTTCCCAATGAAATAGTTGGCCCTTGGATTCTGACTTTCGTGTATCCCTTACATTTGCATTTACAAGTGCCCAGTCATCTGATTTTTCGTCATCCTCCGTTGAATCGTCATCTTCTTTTATTTCCTTAGGTTCTTTTTGCGGGATCATTGATTGTCTTCGTGTTCTTGTTGCAACAGGAGCATTGTATGATGTGGATGGTTGAGGTGCTTCCATTTCTTCGGCCTTGGCTCTTGCGGCTTGAGCTCTAGTTATTATCAATATTTGTGTTTTTAAATCTTCACTCAGCTCTTTCTCATTTCCGATTTCTTCAATTTGTAAGGATGGTGGATTCCTGGATAATGCGTCGGCATTAACATTCGTTTTTCCAGCTTTATAGATCACTTCGAATTGATATTCTTGTAGTTTTAACCTCCATCTGGTTAAACGTGAAGTTGGATCTTTCGCTGTTTGCATCCAGACCAAGGGTTTATGATCCGTAACTAATTTAAAAGGCCGTCCATAAAGATATGAACGAAATTGAGATACTGAATGTAATATTGCTAGTGCTTCTTTTTCGTAAGTACTGTATTTTTGTTCGTTATCATTTAGAACGCGAGATGTATATTCTACTGGGCGATCCTTCCCGATAGGCCCTTGACTTAGTATTCCAGCTATTGCAATACCTGATGCATCAGTTGTAACCACAAAAGGCTGTGACTGGTCAGGGTATTGTAATACTGGCTCTTCGCATAGTTTGTCTCGTAAAATTTCAAAAGCTTCTTGTTGACTCCTGCCCCATTCGAAGGTCATTGACTTTTTTAATAAATTTGTTAAAGGTTTTGCAATTTGTGAAAAACGATGAATAAATCGGCGGTAGTATCCTGCAAGTCCTAAGAATTGGCGTATATTCTTTTGAGTTCGTGGACGAGGAAAATTCTTGACTGCCGTTACCTTAGCTGGATCAGGTCGTACTCCCTCAGCTGATATAATATGACCCAAATAGATGACCTCCCTTCGTAAAAATTCGCACTTATCCGGTTGAAGTTTTAAATTCGCATCCTTAAGTCGTTTCATAACTCGTTCCAATTTTAAAGAGTGTTCTTCCAATGAACTTGCATAGATCACAATATCATCTAAATAAACAAATACTTCTATTCCTTGTAAACCCGATAAAACAATATTCATTATTCGCTGAAAGGTAGCAGGTGCAGTTTTAAGTCCGAATGGCATACGTGAAAATTCAAAATGTCCAAACGCAGTTGAGAAAGCTGTCTTATGGCGATCAGCTGGGTCTACTTCCACTTGGTGATAACCAGATTTCAAATCTAGTGTAGAAAAATAAATTGCTCCACCTAATTGTTCTAAAATCTCAGTTATTAGAGGTAGTGGTTGAGCATCACCGATAGTTTTTTCATTTAAAGGTCTGAAGTCCAATACCAATCTATATTTCTTGTTTCCTTGTGAGTCTGGTTTCTTTGGTACAATCCATACGGCAGTATTATACGGTGAAATTGAAGGCACAATGATTCCTTGTTCTTCTAACTCCTTAGCTTGTTGATTTATTTCCCCTCTTAAAGTTTGTGGGTAGCGATACTGACGTGTAAATACTGGTACATCATCTATAGTCCTGATTTTATGTGTTAATACATTCGTACAACCCAGCTTGTCTCCAGGTAAAAAGTAGCTATCATGATAAGTTTTAATATGTTCAATAATGCTCTCCTTCTCTTCCTCATTCATGTGACTATGTCTTAAAAGCTGTATAATTTGTTTCACCCGCTCTTTTTTTCGATTTAATGAATATTTATTATCAACTTGCCTACCACAATCATCTTCCAGTTGTGTGTATACAATGCTACTTGTTTTATCTCCTGCGTTGGCATCGTCGTTAGAATTAGTGTTATCGCCCCGTATGTTGACCTTGCTGCCATGGCCACTCACATGACTGTTATCTTCGTTACTATTATTATTATTTTTCATCTTACATTTCTTTCGACCTCTACACTCACAATACCCATTTATTTTAAAATTAATGCAATCCTCATTATCATCAAAATTACAACAATTATCATTAAAATCTGCTTCACTTCCTTCTTCAATTGATTCTTCTTTCCTTGATTCTTCAGGATCCTCCGAGTTGTCTAGCATCCTTTTATTTTCTTGATAATTATTGATAACATACACAGTACTATTTTGTTCACTAATTTTTTTATAATTGAAATCACCATTATTTTTATCAAAATCACAATTAACTTTATTTCCTTGACGTATATCTTTATTTTTATTCAAATCAAAATCACACGTAGTTTTGTTTTCCTTAATTTCACGATTGCTTCCATTGGTTTTCCTGATCCCAGGATCGGGATTAAAACGACGATAACTTTTATTCCTTTCAATATTAATTTCTTCAAAATCATAAACATTTTTATTCCTTTTAAATTCACAATTATTTTCTTCAGTATCAATTTCTTCAATATCACAATTATTTTTCTTTTCTTGAAATTCACAATTATTTTCTTCAACATTATTATCACTTGTATTTTCTTCAGTATTATTATCATTTATATTTTCTTCAGTATTAATATCACAAACATTTTTCTTTTCTCGAAATTCACAATTATTTTCTTCAATATTATTATCACTTTTATTTTTTTCAGCATTATAATCATTTATTTTTTTCTCAGTATTAAATTCTTCAATATCACGAACATTTTTCTTTTCTTGAAATTCACAATTATTTTCTTCAACATTATTGTCACAATTATTTTCTTCAGCGTTATAACCATTTATTTTTTCTTCATAATTAAATTCTTCAATATCACGAACATTTTTCTTTTCTTGAAATTCACAATTATTTTCTTCAACATTATTATCACTTGTATTTTCTTCAACATTATTATCACTTATATTTTCTTCAGTATCACGAACATTTTTCTTTTCTTGAAATTCACAATTATTTTCTTCAACATTATTATCACTTGTATTTTCTTCAACATTATTATCATTTATTTTTTCTTCCATATTAAATTTTTTAATATCACGAACATTTTTATTTTCTTGAGATTCACAATTATTTTCTTCAACATTATTATCACTTGTATTTTCTTTATTATCATTTATTTTTTCTTCCATATTAAATTCTTTAATATCACGAACATTTTTATTTTCTTGAAATTCACAATTATTTTCTTCAACATTATTACCACTTGTATTTTCTTCAGTATTATTATCATTTATTTTTTCTTCAGTATTAATATCACGAACATTTTTCTTTTCTTGAAATTCACAATTATTTTCTTCAATATCATTATCACTTGTATTTTCCTCAGTATTATTATCATTTATATCACGAACATTTTTCCTTTTTTCAAATTCACAATTATTTTTATTCTGTCGACCCTTGACATCTTTGGCATTTTTACCATCGCGTACGGATACATTGACTCTTTTATCCTGTGGAGAATTAATAATAGCTTTCCTCTCGTAATTAGAAACCGAACGGGCATTTCTATTCCCTTGAGAAACACTTAGTTTAACCTTTTTAACACATACGGCATCCTCGCCGCTAACTAGAGCCACACAGGCATTTTCAGGAACATAATCGGCATCCTCGCCGTCAACTAGAGCCAAGCAGGCTTTTTTATTATTTTCAGAAACACGAACGGCATCCTCGCCGTCAACACAAACGGTTTTCCTACCGTCAAATAATTCTTCATATTTAACAAAAGCATTAAAATAATCTATTTCTTGATACGGTTCTAACGTTACCACTGGTATAGCTATTTCAACTTCGTTAGGAGTCGAGTTAACAATATACATATACGCTCTTCCACATCGATTGGTGACAACTGCTTCACCCAAATAAATTCCTTTTTGAATCCTGAGTCTTCCTACGTATCCTGTTTCAATTTCCGGATTCGCAACTCGAACGTAAAATCCCGACTTCGTGCGTGCAGGTACAACAATAGTCTCCTCACGCTCAAAATTTATTCTATTCCCCTGTACTTTTAAACAACCTTGAGAATATAATACGTCTATGTGATTATCTTTTAAAAATTTGGATCCTAAAATTCCGTTTCTTCTTATCGGAAATTCATTGGGAACTAAATGGAATGTAATCGGAATACCAAAAAATTCCGTTTCCATTTTTCCCAACGTAAAAACAAATTCCGCTGTGATACCCGTTAATTTTAGGATTTCACTGCGATCAATCCAGGTGTTTGGATTTATTTTCCCATATTTAATTAAATTTAATTCACAACCAGTATCAATCATAAGTATAGCCGAGTCCAAAATTTCCGTAGCCGTTATTTTTATAGTGGGGGCCTCGCAATCATGACTAAGTCTGACTACTGCCACTGGAACATCTCCGTGTTCTCCTCCGGTTCCATTTCCTCGGCAACTACCTGTAATACTGGACGCTCTGATCTTCCGACCTCCCGTGTCGCGCCCTGACGCGGGGGTGGTGTGTAGTTTCCCGACCTTTCTTCGTTTATACGAGCTCTTCCGTCGCTAGAAGGACCTGGCGGTCTATCGGTAAACGCTTGGTTGTAATTTCTTCTTTTTGTGCAGTCTGCCATAAAATGTCCCGGAGATTTACAGTAATAACAAATTTTTTCATCGATATTTCCATTTACCGGTTCTCGTGAAAATGATGGATTATTGAAAGCATTTCGAGAACTACTATCCATGTTACCATCATTATTGCCGTTATACTGATTGTTATTTCGATAATTAGCAATATGTGAATTATCACGGCGATCGGTATTATTATCATTATAACGATTGTAATTGGGTTGATTATTATCCCTGTAACGATTGTTAAATCGGCTATTAATTTGATCACTGCCACGGAATCGGCTATTATTATTATTATTGTTACTGTTGTATCGGCTACCATTATTATCAATATTAGATGAAAAACGCTCTTGATTACTTTTATTACGATTAAACTCAAGTTGGTAGCAGGCTAGAGCACTATGGCCCGCCTTATTACAAATTTGACATACTATTGGTTGACCTTGTACGACTGTGACTCTTCTCCCCTCCCGATTATTTGGGACGTCATAAGTATACGCCCTATTTGAATAATTTATATCTCTTTTAGATGATATTTTTCCTCTGAGTAAATCTTTAGCACGTAATTCTTTTTCGATCACTACCGCTTCAAATAATGTATTTTGGAAATTTTTATCTCTTGAAATTTTTTGCTCGATCTCGGGTTTAAGTCCTCTTATTAAACAACTTTTAAATTCGTTTCCGTATCTTGCTTTGTCCGCATCAGAAAGTGCTTGACCGACAGGTAATTGGGCTTCTATTACATCCAATATTTGGTTACCTAACTCACGAGCTCGGTTAGTATACGATAGAGTACTTTCGTCATCGCGTTGAAATATTCTCCCCATTTCCCCTTGTAATTGATAAAGTGACTTGGGTGGCTCATATAATTCTTTAAGATGAGATAAGAAGTCGTTAATAGTTTCAAATTGTAATCCCTGTATCGTTCTACGCGCTTCGCCACGTAATTTATTTCTTAACATAAAAACAAGATTTTGTTCCTCGTTTGCTGGAATCATAGCATGGGCTTCGTTACAGCCATCGATAAAATGCGACAAGGGAATATTTTCACCGGTAAAATAAGGAACTGCTTCCACGGCATATTTAATGGATGGTGACATTATTACATTTATAGGTTGCATATTAGGGACTAATTCACGGTTTAAGTTCACAATTTCTCGATTTAAATCCGCGTTTTCCTGTTGTCCCGCTTCGCGTTGACGATCCTCTTGTTCGCGACGTAACCGGTCCTCTTCGCGTTGCCTACGTTCCTCTTCGTGACGTAATCGATCGAATTCTCTTTGTTTCTCCTCGAAATTCTGACGCGTTTGATTTGTATCCGCCGGAATATCTTTATCTAGTTTGGCGCCCGCACTTGGTAAGTTTAAAAATTTACGTTGATCCGATGTTAAATTTTTAGGGTCGATATTTTGCCAATCAAGGTTATCTAATGATTCGTCTTGATCTTCACGGTGTTTACTACGTGATCTCGTATTATACTTATTTTCGTTTGGCATACTCGATCACCTTGGGCATTTCGAAAAATGATCCCACTTCTGACACCAAATTTTATAATTGTGTTACGTCCAAGATGACGAAAACACGTTTTTCAGTCCCTTAATTTTGAGTCAAAGCACTTAAGCCATTTACTCGGGTAGCGGGGACCTCGCTATTTAGTGTCGAGTATGTCAATATACGAAAATAGGATGTACGAGGTGAATGGATGTGTCTTATCACTAGATAAATGAACAATTTATTAAACTTACAGTTGGTTTATTCAATATAACAATATGTCAGGATACAAGATTTTGGCTGAGCTGGAGACCAGATCGTTGATTAGAATTCGACTCGTTTGAAATTGTTGTTGATTGAAATTCGATTTAAGATGAGATGTTGTCAGGTGGCTTGATGGTTGGTTACGGTTCTTGAAAGTTGATACTTGTTGATGTGAATGAGCAAAAGGGGGTACTTATACTGGGTAATTGACAATCTGTCTGAATATACTTTTTAATATGACGAAACTTTATTTAAATGTGAATAATAAAAATTGAAGCAGCAATAATATTCAATAGGAATAATTTTATTATTTAAATTATTTATAATATTGAATAAAAGAATTAAAAATCGAATTTATTTTTAATTAAAATGATTCTACTTAAATTGTATAAACTCTGAATTTAATATTATAACGACTCGAGCAAGAAATAAAAATTCGATATTTAAAATATTAAGGTTTCGCGTAATCAAGAGCTTGATAATTAATGGGCGCAGAGGACTGATTCGCGGCAGCTTTTATAGGCGCATTCCTAGGCGAGGGGTAACACGCGCGACCTTGATTTGAGATTTGTTACCAAAAACTAATGTTATTTGGAAGATTTGACGAATTGCGGGGCGTGGTGTGGGATAAAGGCGTACGTGACCATTTCGGGTAGAAGCTTCTAGAACAATGTCCCCACCAAGAATAATACACCCGTTCCCCACGTTATTAGATAAGGACTATTTTAAATTATTAATTACGGATTATTAATTAGATTTGAAGCATAGCTGTTTATTGATTATTAATCTCCTTATTATTATCTTTCGATTGATTATAATTATTTCTTTTTATCACTATTGGTGTAGATGTTATTCATATTTTTAATTATTATGGGTTAGTTATGAATAATTTTTATATTATTCTTGGTTTAATTAATTAAGGTGGAAATTCGGGTCACGATGACATTTTTAGTTTATAATTATTTCAATTATTTATCGATTTATTCAAAGTGGTAATTCGTAATAATTTCATATGTGTTAGTGAGAAGCGGAGGGATACATTACGTAGAGGGGCGTGAGGCTAGTCTTCATAGAACTAGTATAAAGGAGCTTCATGACATTTGTAATTATTATGGGATAATTATGGAAAAGATTTATTTTATTCTTGGTTCAGTGAATTTAGGTAAAAATGCGGACTATTATGGCGTTTTTAGGTTGTAATTATTTCAATTATTTACCGAGTTATTCCAAGTGGAAATTTGGGATAATGTCATATGTGTTAATGTGAAGCGGAGGGATACATCTTACGGAGGGGCGGTAGAAGATGGGTCAAGCAGCACGTATCCCCAAATAAGGAGATTTTATAATGATGGCACGCGTCAAGAGAGAAGACCGCGAAAGCGCAAGCGTCGAATACAACACTTAGTTGAGTTATTAGAGGCAAAGCTATATTCCTACATATGTGTTAGTGAAAGATAATGGGAACGAAATAGTAGATTCCCTGACTGATCTATGCCGGTTAGCCAGTCGGTATATAAGCTTTTATCCTAATCTCGCGTTTTTTGTCGTTACCCGCTGGACTATTATAATTCTCTCATGTTATGAATAGGTGGCTATGAGGTTTATTATCTGTAGAACGTCAAAATTATTATTTATATTTCCTGTCGCGGTATGTTATAGTGGTTTCATGATATGTAGATTATGAATGATTATCCTATTTATTTTTCTCGTCAGTACGTTAGAATATTGCGTCTCCAATTTTTAATTTGTTTTTTTCTTATTTTATCTGAGTTCTCGTTTTTTTTTTGTTTCACATCAACAGTCTCAACAATCATCTGACCTTGAATATATAATATACTCTTTTATTATTATTTTTTTTTGTTAATTATTAAATCTTTAGTTGTTTCTGGAATTTGACATGTTACGCCGTAACAGTATTGACCCTAAATTTAAAACATGAATAACTTTTGTTAAAAAAAACCGCAGTAGAATATCACAAATGCTGATTGATAAATCGACGTTTCGTCTATTATTGTTAATGGAACTACGCGCTGTAAATACTTTGAACTATTCTATCCATATATAAAGTAATAGGTTCCAATAATTTCAAAACAATAAATTTAATTAAAAAAAAATAAAAATTCATATATACAGAGAATATAATATAGATAGATGACTATCCTCACACGTATATGTAGATCTTGGTATTTTATAACAAAAATCATTTTATTCTCTATCTAAGCTTAAGATTTGGAGAGGTCAATACTTGTCATTAAAAGTTCATTATATTCAGATAGAATAGAACCTTTTATTTTCATAAGTACAATTGCAATTGTGTCATTTAAGTATGCTGATGCTTATCGTCTATGCTTAAAACCTCATTAAAATATAATAGAAGTCTTAAGTATTTTTGTTAATGATAATGTTGTAACGGGGTGGTTTGAATACCCCGAAGCTTTTCGCCAGAAGCCTCGGGTCGGGTCGGTTGCTTTCGGAGCCATGCGCGCTGTCGCTGCTCAGTAGGGCCTGAGGTCCTCAATTCTTATCGAGGCCGGTAGATTGGTTCATTCAGAGGAGTTCACTCTACTCAACAACATCTTTTCCTTTAAACGTACAATTGTCACAGTTTTGTTAATAAAATTTATATTAGTTAATTTGTGAGTTGTCTACCAGGATGTCAAGGCGTATTATACCAACTGTAAGTTTTATACTCTTGTTTATTGATTAATAACGATTGATATTAAAAGTTCTTGTTGATTAGTAAATGATACGTGAGTATTTTCCTCTCTTTCGGCTCTGTACGGTTCTAGGCCCTTCTGGCAACCTCTCTAGCGTTTTCAATTAACTCTCTTTATTATTACTTTTCTACACATGTTCTTTATTAAATAGTATGTAACTCATTGAATATTTTTATCAATAAAATATAATTATCTATGAACACTGTATTATTAATATACGTATAAATATCCTTAATTTTATTTAGTAATAAGTAGTTGAGTAAGTACACCGCGTGCCCGGTGAGTTTTGTCCACCCCTGAGATTACGGTAATTATACTCTTATTATTAATAATTATATATTATATTTGTTCTTAACCCTGCTCGCTGATCACTTGGCACGGGGATCAGGGAGAGGTGTTATAATGTTTATATTGTTAAAATGTATTACAATACTTGAAAATAAAGTTTTGTACTTTTTGGTAATGATCACAGGGAGCATTGCTCCAGAACTGAATAAATAAACACATAAATGAATAAATCAGTTTAATACTTGACTATGTTTATACTCTGAGAAATCTGTTTATTTCATTCAAATAAATATATTTATTTGAATCTATTTAGAAGTATTTATTTGATATTGATAAACTTTATCTGGTTAAAAGTAATATTTTATTGAATGAAATACTTTCAATTTTACTGAATATATTACGAAATACTACAAAAATTGGGATAAACAATCAATGTATTCAGTTTAAAACAAATGGACCATTTCTTATTAAAATAAAAAGATTAGAAAAAAAAACGTGGGAAATAGGTTAGATCTGCGAAATCCATGTCAATGATCGAAATGAGATTATGAATTAAATAATAAATGATAAATTTACGAAGAAAATAAAATCAAAGGAAAATATATTACCTGCAATGCGAACGTTGTAGATTGATGATGATTTTCCCTTCTTTAATATAATCGTAATTTATGTACAAACGAGTGTGATACATTAAATGTGGTTGCGACTTTTCGAGTATTCCATTGACGCGGTACAAAAGTTAAAATTTTTATTTTTTCCTTAAAGCTTGATGCATTAGAAATACACTCTCTTATATAATCTACAAATGGGCTGGTTTGTTCTTCAGTATTTTCACTCATGTTTATGGTGAATTGAATTTTTCTTCTCAGAATCGTTATCACTTTAGCCGAAAAATCAATTGTAGATACGTTAATTGCAATTTTTAAAGAACACAGTATGTACAAAAACAAAACTGTTTGTTGCAAAACGTTTACATAAACTTAGATATTAACAGCTCACGTTTACAGACATGTATCCTGTTCAAGTACTTAACTCATACTATACATATAACTTCAATGTAGAACCTATCTTCATTATCGGCTTTCCTGAAATAGCACGGGACATCTTTGTTGCTCTAGTCCTTTCACATAAACTTTTGTAAACAGATTTTTCAGTAGCTTTCTTTTCAATTTCAAAATAGAGGGGGAACTATGCTTTTACTACCTGAGCTACAGGCCTTTGCTTACTTCCCCAGCGAATTCGGTTATATAAAACAAAAAACTTAAAATTCACCCAGTATTTGAATATGATTCCAATAAGTTTTCCGTATAATCATAAAAACTTACGAAAATTATACTCTACCACACAAATAACTCGTATTTGAACCGTTGATACCGAAATTATATTAAGAAAAAAAAATTTTTTAGATATTTAAACTTGATTCAGACTTGCTTCGCCTTATTTTCTTATGAAGTTATCGAATTGCCGACGATTTTTTAATAGTATCTCGACTTTTTCGATTTAAATTCAATTTTTTTCATCTTAGTTTCAACTTATTCGTCTTTACTTTGAGCACGATAGTCATTCACATTACTTTTGACTTGTTAAACTAAGTCGAAAAAAAGTCATTTATTCGCCTTACATTCGCCTTAATATATAAAAATTATTTCACCTTAGTTTTTTTTGAAAAAACTGAAATATTTCAAATGTCGTGACTTCCGAAAAATTTTTTGTATTTTTTTCTAAAAACTACATTTAAAAACACAAATTTTGAAAAAAAAGTGCCAAAAGGTTGATTTGTGAGAAAGTTATAGCAATTTAAAAAAAAAGAGCGGTTTTTTTCAAAAATCCGTAACTTTTTTTGGGTTGGGTAAAAAAATCTGAAAAAGTTCAGAAAAATGTCTTTGGTAAGATAAAAAATGATAAAAAAGTTTCGAAGTTTTGAAATCGAAGGGGGTCGGGTCAAAACCTCGGTGATTTGGCATGGAATGCCTCATACACAATATACACTAATGCAAAAAATTAAAGGAGCAGAAATAATTTATAAATTTTTTAGTGATTTTTGGAAGGCTGTGACTTGGTAAAAAATGATCGTATCGAGATTTTAAAAAAAGCATTTTACAGCTTGAAATCTCTAGTTTTGGTGCATTTTTTTTCAAATTTTTTTAAAGCTTTGGTTATTGCGCAAACATGAGAAATACCGTGAGACAAAAAATTTCTAAATTTTTTTTTTTTTTCCGAAGAGCCCACGGACCAGGAAAAAATTCTTTTAACTAAACGAATGGATAGATCGTTTAGCAAATTTATTCAGCTTCAATTTGGTTTTTTTTAACCTTGTAGGATAATTTGTCGCAGAGATATCAGCCTTCAAACAGAAAATGATCCTTTTGGCTTTGATCATCGATATTTCAGGTACCAATGATCGCACAGAAAGTCAAAGGGCGGCGGTGAAAACTTGAATGAATTCTCTACAAGGCCCTGTCATCATTTTTTGAAAAAAAAAATTTTTTTTATTTTTAACATCCATTAAAAGTAAGTACAAAAAACTGACTTTTTTTGGTTTTTTAGTAAATGAACCGCTACTCTGCAAATATCGATAAAAAAAATAATGTTGCCAGAGACTTTTTTAGCTTAATGTACCCCCAAGACCCCTGTAAATTTTTAAATTGATCTATCGGACCGTTTTTAGGGAATCATCGATCAAAGTTTAGCTAAACAATTAAAGGAGCAAGTTTTGTTCCTTTAATTGTGTAATCATAAAAAATTTCCAAAAAATGTCAAAAAAAAAATCTAGAACACAAAAAACAAGTTTTAATTTTTTTTTTCTTCGATTTTTTTTGGAAATTTTTTATTTTTTTTGTTATTTCTCGCATTTGCTGACTCACCAACGCAAAAATTTGAGAAAAGTCGAAAAAAAAAAATTTTCCCATTTTGATTATGATAACACAATTAAAAGAACAAAACTTGCTCCTTTAATTGTTTAGCTAAACTTTCCCTGATTAAAAAAGTGAATTGAAAAGTATTGAAAATTATCTCAATTCTTTTCAATCCCTCGGCGGTTTTAGAAAGTATTGAATGGAATTGAAATTTCGATCGTTTGAATACTTTCTAATTCCAAAGTGGAATTCGAAAGTATTGAAAAGAATTCAATCTTTCATCATTTCAATTTAGGTATTGAGAAGGATTCGGAAAGATTCAAAAATTTCAATTCATTTCAATCTTTTTCAATCCCACACTTGATCCGAAATGTCGGATTATTTAGGTATTGAGAAGGATTCAGAAAGATTAAAAATATCAATTCGTTTGAATCTTTTTTCAATTCCTCGGAAGTTCAGAAATTCTTTTATTATTTTGGGATTGAAAAGTATTCATTTTATGTCAAAATGAATGAATACCTTGGGGTATAGAAAGTATTCGAAAAGATTCATTTCTCATCTTTTTCAATACTTTTCAATTTACTTTTTTAATCAGGGTTAATCGATGATTCCCGAAAAACGGTCCGATAGATCAATTTAAAAATTTACAGGGGTCTTGGGGGTACATTAAGCTAAAAAAGTCTCTGGCAACATTATTTTTAACTTCCCGCTAAGAAAATTGTAAATTTTCAAAAATTCGGGAAGTTATTGGTTTCGGTCCGATTTACGAAAATCGAATTTCCATCAGATGTCGACGTTTTGAGGTCCTAGGAAGCTATCCTGACTAATTTCACGTTGATGTCCGAGTGTATGTATGTGTGTACGTACGTACGTACGTACGTATGTACGTATGTAAATATTCATAACTCTTGAACGGATGAACCGATTTTGATCGTTGAGGTGTCATTCGACGCGGCTTGTTAATGTCTTGAAGCCGTAAAAATTTGAACTTAATCGGTAGGGTGCATTTAGAGATATTTCAAAAATAAAATTTTTTCGAAAATGTTTTATTTAGATAACTTTTAATTTGCTTGATGGATTTATTCCAAAATCTAATCAGCTCTAAAACTCTATAAGCCGCGTCGAATGCCAACTCAACCATCAAAATCGGTTCATTCGTTCAAGAGAAACCGTTGACGAAAAAATTCAAAAAAAAATTTTTTTTTGGTTTTTTCGAAATTTCTCAAAAACGACTCGATAAATCGATTTTAAAATTTAATTAGCTTTAGAACTGGATAAAATACGTCGATTGCCGCCTCAACCATCAAAATCGGTTAATTCGTTCGCGAGATATCGTGGGAGAAAGAAATGCTAAAAAATGGTTTTTTACAAAACAATAGCATACAAAAGTATTTGCGAGCTCGAAGAGCTCGAAAATGTACTCACAATAAAGTTTTTCGAACTCAACGAGCTCGAAAACAGTGGGAAGTTTTGAGGCTGGCCCGCAGGGTCAACTGACAGACTGATTTTTTTTATCGATATTTGCAGAGTAGCGTTCATTTACTAAAAAACCAAAAAAAGTCATTTTTTGTACTTACTTTTAATGGATGTTGAAAATAAATGAAATTTTTTTTTCAAAGAATGATGACAGGGTCTTGTAGGGAATTCATTCAAGTTTTTACCGCTGCTCTTCGACTTTCTGTGCGATCATTGGTACCTGAAATATCGATGATCAAAGCCAAAAGGATCATTTTCTGTTTGAAGGCTGATATCTATGCGACAAATCGTCCTACGAGGTTAAAAAAAATACCAAATTGAAGCTGAATAAATTTGCTAAACGAACTATTCATTCGTTTAGTTGAAAGAATTTTTTTCCGGTCCGTGGGCTCTTCGGAAATAAAAAAAAATTTAGAAATTTTTTGTCTCGCGGTATTTCTCATGTTTGCGCAATAACCGGAGCTTTTAAAAAAATTTGAAAAAAAATGCACCCAAACTAGAGATTTCAAGCTGTAAAATGCTTTTTTTATAATCTCGATACGATCATTTTTCACCAAGTCACAGCCTTCCAAAAATCACTAAAAAATTCATAAATTTTTTCTGCTTCTATAATTTTTTGCATCAGTTTATATAAATATTATTAATAGTTATACTTATGGCTAACTGTTAATAAATTTTTGTTTTTGACTTTAAACATTAATAAATTGAAATGTGTCGAATATTTTGATGGTAAATTCGGTGCACAGTTTCTTTGATTCTTCCTCTACGAAATAAAAGTTATTAGATGACCTGATCCTGTAAACAGTTTTTATTTTAGAGCCATTTATTTCCGCGGTCACATCGTGAAACGCGTTTTTTTGTTAATAAAAAGTAGTCGCGTAGGGTTTTTAGTCTGGTAACAAATTTTTCTTCCCGGTGAATTTGTAGTTTTAAATGACCTCACAAAATTTCAGAAGGTTTTTGACCTCATGAACATAAAATGTTCACAAAGTAAAATTATTTTTTTTATTTACAATAAATTAATAATTTTTTAAAAAATCATCACGAGAACGTTTTCAAAATGAAGCTTTTTTTTTTTTTTCATTACGGTTAGTCAATAATAAAAAAAAAAATCGTCTTGACAAGTTATATATGAATCAAATGAAAATTCCGATTCATTTATATACATTGTCGGGTCGATTTTTTTATAAAAGTTTGTTTTTATTGATAATAATATTAATAATAGAATAAGTAGTTTAATAAATGAATGATAGAAAAAAAAATTAATTTTAATTGCATAATCGTTCTTGACACGATAAGTTATTTATCGATTTTACGAAATTAGCAACTTATTGATAAACACATTGTCGGATCGATTTCTTAAAAAATTTTTAAATTATTGCTCATACAAAAAAAGAAAAAAAATTTTGTGAATATGATGAGAATATGAGAAAGAAGTTGAAATTTATGACGACGACAAGTTTAGGGCGCTAGCATATGGCGTTTCATTATGGTAAAGCAGATACCTCTCTCCGTATAGAGACCTTCGAGGAGAACAAAGGTGGGGGGAGTTTTTGGTCAAGCGTCTTGGACCGACTCGCTCCTCTCAGGAGTAACTTCATAAGTTCTTACTCTCACTCGACTCGCGAGCCGAGCATTTCTAAGGAGTCGACGAAAAACTCCTGAGTGGAGCGAAATACCAAAAATGTCTTTCGCTCTTACTCGGAGCTCAACTAGATGGAGAAGTAGTGGGGATCGCTCGCGAGTGAGTTTAGGCTATTCAGTCACAGGAGTACTCGCTAGAGGAGTTTTTCGTAAAAAGAGCAAAACTCCTACTCCCTATCCCTGAATATATATATATACATATATAGATAATATATTATATTTGGTATAACCAGTGGTCTTCCCCATGGACAATTCGGGATATCCATCCCAGTTCGGGCTCTCTATATTTTTCTTGGGAATAGTTCTTTATTTTATTCGATTTCTCTGAAGAGAATTTAAAAATTTCAAAATATGAATTCTCCTTAATTCTATTTAATTCTCTGAAGAGAATTTAAAAGTATTAAAAATTTCAAAATATGAATTCTCCTTAATTCTATTTAATTCTCTGAAGAGAATTTAAATGTATTGGAAATTTCAGAATATGAATTTTTCTTAATTCTATTTAATTCTCTGAAGAGAATTTAAAAGTATTAAAAATTTTAAAATATGAATTCTCCTTAACTCTATTTAATTCTCTGAAGAGAATTTAAAAGTATTAAAAATTTCAAAATATGAATTCTCCTCAATTCTATTTAATTCTCTGAAGAGAATTTAATAGTATTAAAAATTTCAAAATATGGATTTTCCTTAATTCTATTTATTTCTCTGAAGAGAATTTAAATGTATTGGAAATTTCAAAATATGAATTTTTCTTAATTCTATTTAATTCTCTGAAGAGAATTTAAAAGTATTAAAAATTTTAAAATATGAATTCTCCTTAACTCTATTTAATTCTCTGAAGAGAATTTAAAAGTATTAAAAATTTCAAAATATGAATTCTCCTTAATTCTATTTAATGCTCTGAAGAGAATTTATATGTATAGGGAATTTCAAAATATTAATTCTCCTCACCCGGGAAAAAATGTTTTTATAAAATTTTATAAAATTTTACAAAATTTTAGTACTAAAATTTTATAAAATTTTATACTGAAAATGGCCTGGTAAAATTTTATCAAATTTTATAAAGTTTTATAACATTTTATGAAGTTTTATAAGAATTTATAAAATTTTATAAAACTTTGTAAAATTTCATGAAATTTTACCAGGCCATTTTCAGGTTAAAGTTTTATAAAATTCTATAAAGTTTTATAAAATGATTTTTTTTTTCCGGGACGGGTCACCCATCCAATTAATGGCCACCCTCGATGCTGCTTAACTTTTGTTTTTGAAGAATCGTAGTCTGCTCCGCTCGTCTATTGGTCACTTGTAGCTTAGAAATATTCGTGGCTGTATTTATGATTACTCATGAATTCTTATCAGCCATATTTTATAATATTAATTTATAATTATATATAAAAAAATATTTTAATAATTCAACTATCGACTGTTTAATGGACATAAAATTTTAAAATTAATTAAATTTATTGATTTTTCATGATTTTTATTTTTGAATTAATGGTGAAACCTTTGAACTTTTTCTTGAGTAACGACGATTTAATTTGAATTGCTAGTTGACAAGATAAAAGTTTAAAAACATTAAATTCAAAATTATCACATTATGTAATATTTATATAAATATGTAATCGAAAGGGCGGCGGGGGTAGGCAAAACGAGGTACTTCTAAAATTTAATAAAAAAAATTTTTTTTTTTTTAAATCTATTATAACCATTCCAAAATTACTTTTGTAAATAAAATTGAGCATTATTTTGAATTTTTTTCGTTAAACTTTTTCAAGAATCAAGTGCCGGTCGGAAAATGTTAAAAACTTTTGTATTATGATAAAAACTATTAAAAACTTTATTATCTTCCTTTGCATCCAATAATTGTGTAAAATATAATTTTTCTTAATGTTAATAACTTCCAAGAAATTTTAATAAAATCAACCTTATTCAATATTCAGATTTTTTTCTTTTTCTACATTTTTCTAGGCGTACCCTGCATGTATTTAGGTAACCAATTATATTTTTTATAATATAATTTTCATATTTGTTTATCACCATATTTAGCCCGCAAAAATTAAATTTTTTTTTATGGCCGGCCATTGAAAATTTTATTTATTTACTTTGAATTTCTAACAATTTTTATAATAATTTGTAATAAACGTTATAAAATTGTGTGAAATTATATCAAATTTTACAAAATGCTACCCTACACTAGATGCAATAGTGGCATCAAGTTCGCTAAAGTTTTATGAAATATTATATAATTTTATAAAATTTCATACAATTATATAAAATTTTATCTAATTATTACTCCCCTTTTGAGATCTTACTTTATAAAATTGTATAAATTTGTATAAGATTTTATAAGATCGCATATAATTTTATGAAATCGTATACAACTTTATAAAATTTCATCTAAATATTACTTCTCTTCTAAGGACTTACTTCATAAAATTATATAAAATTGTATAAAATGTTATATAATTTTATGAAATCGTATACAACTTTATAAAATTTTATAAAATTTCATCTAAATATTACTTCTCTTCTAAGGACTTACTTCATAAAATTATATAAAATTGTATAAAATGTTATATAATTTTATGAAATCGTATACAACTTTATAAAATTTTATAAAATTTCATCTAAATATTACTTCTCTTCTAAGGACTTACTTTATAAAACTATATAAAATTGTATAAGATTGTATAAAATTTTATATAATTCTATGAAATCGTATAAAACTTTATGAAATTTCATAAAATCTTATAAAATTCCGTACAATTATATAAAATTTTATCTAATTATGACTTCCCTTTTAAGATCTTACCATATAAAATTTTATAAAATTCTATGAAATTTGATAAAATTATATAAAATTATATGAAATTATATAAAACTTCGCTGTACAGTCTTATATGTTATGTCCGGATTTAATCAATTAATAATAATTAATTATTGGAAATGGTCGCGTGGGCCTCAAGTGGAAGGCACCGGGCAAACAGGGTGATTTTCCTAGAGGATTAGCTCTAGGTTTTATTTTTATTGTGAGAACTCGAACGATAAACCCCGTGGGGGCCTCTCTGCGTATTCGATGCAGAATTTGGATGCAATATATTAAAGAATTTGGTAACTTCACCTACCTTTCGTTGTTCGTTGCTTACTTGCAAGTTGGTCTTTGGACTGCAAACTCCTGGGTACGGCTTCTGTTGGTCCCTGATCGAAAGATGAATTGGCTCAGGAAAAAGGGGTGCGATTTTTAATATTAGAAATAATCTAATATGCAGGTTTCCCAATGGTAGATGTTTATTGAAATATTTCCCTATGGGCTCGCCGTACTCAGTTCACAAGATGTTACATTGTTCTTAACACTAAGGTTCTTTTCTGTCACTTAAATCTCTAAGAATTGCACTTAACTATTAAACTTAAACTTATGGATTTACACTTTGAATTTGTTGAGTCTTTAGCTCATATGAGTTCGGTATGAATCCCCGACTCCAGCAATTCACTCGGACGAGAATCGCTGTTTATACAGTTAACAATTATTATAAAAATCACCCACGCCTCCTCGGGTTTTACGCGAGCGGTACTTCCCGTGTGGTGATTTTTGGAAAAGGAAATATAATTTTAAGAAGACAATTTTGAATTGAAATTTAACGGTAACAAGCAACTTGCCACGCCTCCTCGAGTGCAATATCGAGACGATCTTCCCGTGGGATTTTATAGTATACTTGATTGTTTAGATTTATTTAACGAATATGAACTAAGCGGTTTTAAGAGAAATAGAAAATAGAAAAGAGGGTTGCCTAAACGTAACACGGTTTAGAACTCACGCAGGCCAGCAAGGAAGATACATTAACTTCTCAAGCGTCATAGGCTGCCGCACCTTGGTGTTCGTTGTTTTTATCACCTCAGTTCGCGAATTTGGAGGAAATAATTTAGGATATATAATTGGATGAATTTAGATTACAGTCAAGTGTAATTCCCTGATTGGAGGAATCGTTGACGACGTGCAACAAGGTGTTGGCCGAAGTTGCTATCCTTAAAATTGTTAACGCTGCACTTTGCAGCGAGCGCGGCAAAGAGGCCCCATTTGAATATACGGCAAGCCGGATATAACATATAAAATTGTATAAAATTTTATATAATTTTATACATTTGTGTAAAACTTTATAAAATTTTGTTATATTTTATACAATTTTATAAAATGTCATACAATTTTATAAAATTACATTTATTTATTACGTTCTTACTCAGTATTACTCAGATCTTACTTTATAAAATTTATTTATTTTTATTTATTACGTTCCTTACTCAGATCTTACTTTATAAAATTTTAGAAGATTTTATAAAATTTTATAAGATTTTATAAAATTGTATAAAATATTATAAAATTTTATAAAATTGTATGAATTTTTATAAAATTTTGCTATAAAATCTTATAAAATCTTACAAAATTTTATAAAATTGTATAAAATTTTATGTTATTTTATAAAATTTTATGAAAACATTTTTTCCCGGGCAATTCTATTTAATTCTTTGAAGAGAATTTGAAAGTATTGGAAATTTCTAAATATGAATTCTTCTTAATTCTATTTAATTCTCCAAAGAGAATTTAAAAGTATTAAAAATTTCAGAATAAGAATTCTTCTTAATTTTATTTAATTCTCTAAAGAGAATTTAAAAGTATTGAAAATTTCAAAATATGAATTTTCCTTAATTCTATTTAATTCTCCAAAGAGAATTCAAAAGTATTAAAAATTTCTGAATAAGAATTCTTCTTAATTTTATTTTATTCTCTAAAGAGAATTTAAAAGTATTGAAAATTTCAAAATATGAATTTTCCTTAATTCTAATTAATTCTCTGAAGAGAATTTAAAAGTATTAAAAATTTCAAAATATGGATTCTCCTTAATTCTACTTAATTCTCTGAAGAGAATTTAAAAGTATTAAAAATTTCAAAATATGAATTCTCCTCAATTCTATTTAATTCTCTAAAGAGAATTAAAAAGGATTCAATTCATTTTTAATTTTCTTTAATTCTCTTTTTTAACCAGGGAAGACGTTTTTTTTGAAATCGTAATTATTTATCAATGTATGTAAAAAAAACAAAAGAATAAATAAATAAAGTAATATACCATAAATACATACCATAAATATTATCATGCATATATTTTTTTTCAGAATTTAAAAATATTGTAATTTATGCGGTTGGAAAATGCCTAAGCCCAGAAAAATTTATAAGTAAAATTATAATCTTGTTATTTTGTTGTAATAATACATTAAAATGTTTTTCAAATAAAATAAATACGTATTTTTTGGGCTTGAAATCTTTTCTTTTTATTGTAACAGAAAATGTCTAGAGCTATACTAAATATGTGTTCAAGTACTGGTCTCGAGGCGTTCAAGTACTGCTTCTTGTCGCAGTTTAATGTTCAACTACTGGGCTTCTTCAAGGATTTTTTTAAATAACTTGAAAAATTAATTTTCTATATGTAATACCAACTTTTTTTTTTAACATATTTAGAATTGAACGTATTTTATCAAGTCACTCTGATTTCGTCAGTTATAATGAAATTTACCTGTTAAAATTGTGGTCAAAGACAATATACTGTCATATGTGTTCAAGTACTGGGTATTTTACCTTACTTCCATTCAATAGTAAAAAAAAAAAAAAAAAACAAAGAGTAAGGTAAAATATACAGTACTTGAACACATATGACAGTGTATTGTCTTTGACCACAATTTTAACAGGTAAATTTCATTATAACTGACAAAATCAGAGTGACTTAATAAAATACGTTCAATTCTAAATATGTTAAAAAAAAAAATTGGTATTGCATATAGAAAATTAATTTTTCAAGTTATTTAAAAAAATCCTTAAAGAAGCCCAGTAGTTGAACATTAAACTGCGACAAGAAGCAGTACTTGAACGCCTCGAGACTAGTACTTGAACACATATTTAGTATAGCTCTAGACATTTTCTGTTACAATAAAAAGAAAAGATTTCAAGCCCAAAAAATACGTATTTATTTTATTTGAAAAACATTTTAATGTATTATTACAACAAAATAACAAGATTATAATTTTACTTATAAATTTTTCTGGGCTTAGGCATTTTCCAACCGCATAAATTACAATATTTTAAAATTCTGAAAAAAAATATATGCATGATAATATTTATGGTATGTATTTATGGTATATTACTTTATTTATTTATTCTTTTGTTTTTTTTACATACATTTATAAATAATTACGATTTCAAAAAAAAGGTCTTACCTGTTGTTGACAGTGTGAGGTTAGAATATTTTTTTTTTTTTTATTTAACAAACACTACTATTTACTTCAAAAATAATCAACTCTGTTTATAGTTTTTTTCTATTCAATTAGTTTATATACTTTTTTTATCACTATGTGATGTAATTTATTTTTAAAAACACTTTAAAATGTTTATTCAACATCAAGTCAGAAATAGTTCAAGCACTACTGTCACGGAAACATGAGCGACCGTATACTTGAACTCACGCCGCCATCTTGTTCAACTTTTGGGTTTTACATCTGAACTCAAGAGGTATAATTGAATGGCTCAATTTAATATAAAAAAATGATTGCAACACCTTATAAACAATAGAAGATTTGCAAAATGATCTATATTGATTATTGGTTAAGTTTTTTTGTTGAATACTCAAATATCTTACGTTATTTCACCATTTTTCTATTGTGGTGGTGACTATCATTTCTATTCAAAAATGAATACTAATCGACATTTTGATTGATCCCGTCATTAGATATTAAATAAATTATTATCTTTAGTTTTAACATTAAAAAATATTTCTTATATCATTAAATAAGACATCAAATTATCTTAATACACATTAAATATTAATGTTTATGACAGGGGTTTTTTGATAACCCTGGTGGACCCGATATTACGGTAGAATTACGGTAAGTTACCGTAGATTACGGTACGAGGGTAATATACCGTAACATACCGTATCACCGTAGTTCTACCGTAATTCACCGTAATCCTTCCGTAGTCTTTCCGTAGACCTACCGTAATCCTACCGTAATTTACCGTAACCCTACCGTAACCTACCGTAATTTACCGTAATCCTACCGTAATTTTCGGTCGTTCTACTATATTTTACCGTACTTCTGCCATAATATTACCACAATTCTACCTCAATCCTGCCATTTCATGACTGCGATAGGGTAAATTAACGGTAGAACTATGATAAAAATACGGTACCTATTTGTGCGATCATCAAAACAAAGTTCTGGTTCTTCACTATTATGAGTATATCTTTACTGTTGATTACAATACAGCCTACTAGCTATCGTACACTGCCGCATTACAGTGGTTCACGGTATATAATTTACGTGATTAATTATAGGACATGTTTGTTCATACTTGAGAAGTTCTGATAAATCCACGCTGCGTAAATGTAAGGGCCTTATTTCCACACCATTTCTATCGATTCATTTTGTCTTTGTTTGGCAGATGGCGCCATGTAAATTGTTGATTCGAGTAATAAAATCCTAAGTAAGCATCAATTCCCAAAATAATAGGATAAAGAACTAAAAGTGACTCAAAGATTATTCTGTACTAATGTATGAAATGGTACAGCAATTGGGTGATTTACCGAAAACATTTTCTTACAAGGTAATAAACTTTAAGATTATGTTAATGTTTATAAATTTTAAAAACTTATTATTTATAACAGTGCCGATGAAATTGAATATTTTCAATAAATTTTTTTCATTCACGGAAGCCAAATTTGAAGATAAATAGATCATTTGCTACAAATTATATATATATATTAATATCATAATTATATATATTGTTCAGTCACGAGCTTAATCATTTTGAAAAGCTTCGTGTACTTTCGCTACGTACGGGAGCAGCCGAACTCGCTACTGACTTGAATGTCAGAATAGTGCCGGGTCACTCGCTATCTGGGCCCGACACCTGCAATTTCTTGCTCATGACCGTGTCAAAATGGCATAAGAACCCGCTACCAGCCGGCCAATCAGAGAAATTGGCGGCTAACTACTTCCTGTTGGCGCGCTTTTAAGCCAATGGGAAAATTCGTTACTGCAGCCATGCTGCCACGTCACCACCGAGCAGCCTCGAAGGAAGAAGACGACGTCTCTATTTCCAGTCTACATCGATCAGTACGAATACAGCTATCCATCCAACCGCTTCGCTCAATATATCACTAGTGTGATATAAGTCTGAACCGCTCCGGTAAATCTCCGCTTAACTATTCTCAATAATTAGCTAGTATATCAAGGCTACTAATTATTGAGTATATATTGAATTGTTGCTCGCGTGTTATTAATTATAAATTAATTATCGCGTCATTAACCGCTATCGACCACGTGTCGAATTTATACGCGCATTCCTTTACAGTCGCATTCGCTATCGCGTATCTTGTAGTTGCATTCGCTCTTAAGTATTTTTCTTACAGTTATTCAGTGTACATATTGTTAAATAAAGATCTATTCTATTATCTGTAATTTTTGTGTTAATTGTTAGTTATTGAATTAACCACACCTACACCAGAATCCCAAAGTACATTCGCTCATTTTACATATATATATATATATATATTATATAACCAACGTAACTGAAGAATAGCATAAAAAATTACTCAATTTATAACGTTCCTTACTATTTCACACTACCCACGGCGGAGTGTGGTTAGTGTCAAATAGGCGTTATGGCCCACCGATGGTAGAAACTGAAAATAAAATATAAAACAAAAACCAAAAATATCCCTTGGAGATGCCCACGATCTCCACTGGACACGCAGCTCTTCTCAGGCTGGGTTAGAAAACCGAATTGGGCGCCAGTTCGTATACACCACGAACAAAATAACAAATAAACAATAAATAAGAAAAATAAAATGAAAAATGAAATAATAAAATATAATCAGAGAGCAGTTTTCAGGTATTGGAAAAGGAAAGCAAGAAAGAGATAGTTTGTAAGAAAATAAATAATAAAATTTAAACAAATCCCGGGTTGGTAGCCATTTAACCCGATATATTTTAAATCATAAGAAAAATGTCTCAACGGGTATTAACCATACACAATAATATATAAAAAAAAATATTTCACTTCACAATTAATTATTGACCAAAAGTCAAGCGACGCAAACAAAAAGTAATAAAATAAATGTTCCTTTTGCTATCACTCGCACGTGATAATTAATAACTATAAATAATTAATTATAATAATTTTTATGCGCACAGTATAAATATATCACAATATTAATTATGGATACGCAAATTTAATCTCAAAACCACTGGTGATATTTAAATACTTGTCAAATATGATCAAATTTTATCACATTTGTGTTTTATATAAAATTATAAGTTTCTTTAAGATAACCTGCTTATAAGACCATAGAAATTCATATATAAGAATCATAAAACTATCTAAACTTTTATATAATCATGTAAAATATGTAATTTTATATAATTTCATATGTAATTTTATATAACCGTATTAAACTCTTTTGTAATCATACGAATTTATTAATAACTTTATATAAAATCACATCAATTTTTATTAATTATCTGAATTCTTAGAAGAATTTTATAAGGTTATATAAGATTTCATATGATCATATATGATCAGACATAATTATGTATAACCATATAAAACGTACTCTTGTAATTTCATAATGTTATATATAACCTTATATGAAGTTACATCGAATTTTATAAAAATTTTATAAGATTATACAAATTATTATAAGAATTTTATAAGATCATATGAGTATTTATATAATCATATATGACTGCATATAATGTATAACATTTTGTCTGGTAATGTCATAAACTCATATATAACTTTATAAAAAAGCGTATCAACCATTATAAGATCCTTATAAAATTATATAAATTTTTATAAGAATTTTTTAAGATCGCATGAGCTTTTATATGATCAAATATGATTATATATAAGCATATAAAACTTCACCTGGTATTGTTATAAAATTATATATAACTTTAAATAAAATCACATCAAATGTTATAAAATTCTTATAAGATCATATAAATCCTTATAAGAATTTTATAGGATTATGTAAGCTTATAAGATTATGTAAGCTTTCATGTAATCATATATAAACATATTTGTTTATATATGATTCTATAAAACCTTTTTCCGGATTATGTAAGCTTATAAGATTATGTAAGCTTTCATGTAATCATATATAAACATATATGTTTATATATGATTCTATAAAACCTTTTTCCGGGTTTATATAAAATCACATCAATTTTTCTAAAGTCCTCACAAAAGTATATTAATTCTTATAAGAACTTTGTAAGATCATATAAGCTTTTATGTAATCATATATAACTTTTATATATTTCTTGTATGATCATGTATAAATTGTATATGAACATATATGTTTATATATGATCATATAAAATCTTTTTTTCCCGGGATCCTATATATTACTAGTCGTGTAGTAGATGGAACTCGATTTGTAGTAAATTTAACTACACATTTTTTTACGTACAGAATAAGTGTACAAAACTCCATTAAGATCCAACATAAATTGTCGATAGATAGTATTAAAATATGGAGATTATTTTATTCTTTAGAAAATAAAACTGATGGGATTAGATTATAATGTGAAAGGCATAAGTTATCAAAAATGAATACCAGATTTGATATTTTTCTTGATTTTTTTTTATTTTCAAAGCTACCAAATTATTTAAAGGAGTAATTAAATCATTAAGTTTATAGGCAAAAATATAAGCTTGTTAAACAAACTTTAAGATAAATTATCAAAATTGTCTATGTTTTAGTTTTTAAGTACAGTAGGAACTCGTTATAAGGCTACGCGTTATCAGACTCTTCCTCTCAATTTGTTAAAACTCGCTCGGAACGCTTCCCCCACCAACAATTCAATAAAACTTTTGCGCCAAAACCTCACTATAAGACTAATGACCAGTACGACTAAAATCGAGATGAAATGAACATACATAAAGATTGTAGATTTAATATTTTTTTTTTTCATAAAGAATACTTAAAATTTCATAGTATCACATAATTAATTAACACAAAAGAACGACAAAATTCTGTTTATTTATGATTATATATAAAATAGATTCACTGTATGATAGAGTAAAGTTGAGCCGAATACGTGCATAAAACGCTAAACAGCGATAGACTTATAGCGAGGTTTACGCTCAAACACTGTTAAGCACAATAGTGGGGGTACCTCAATTATAAGAATTTTTTCCGCTGCAGCCCCAAACTAGTCTTATTACGAGGTCCTACTACAATGTGAACTTTAATAGTGAAGAAAAAATAAACTAATTGACCGATTTAGCTCATCTTTGAACTTGATCAAGGTAATTATTACTTACAGAACAAGCATAGAAAATTTCATTCAGATCTGATAAGAATTGTAGGTGCTATCATAATAACAAGTTCAGTTCTAATATATATATATATTAGGGTGCTCCGTTTGAAACGAAGATTTTTTTTATTGTTCCCCATCAAAAATCTTGTTCTGCATGTAAAAATAAAAATTCAGTGAAATTTTGAGCTCTTAATAACAATATTAAGAACTGGAACAACGTCGTTGAAGTTTTCCCATGCTAACAGCATGTAAATTTGGATTCTTTTCTTTTTATCGAATAAAACTCAGCCCCGTATTCACGTATCTTATCGGTTCAAAGATTTCTTGGGAGAGAACTGTATGCTCTTTGAAAAAGCCTGTATGTGCTTAGCAGTACCTTCAACTACAGCCCTCGTGGAAGCCTTGAAAGTCTCATTTCCTACGAAATTAGTGGTTTTTTGTTGTCAACTTATAAACGGTTGACTTTTGGGAAAAAAGTACAGGACGTTTTTTGTAGGAAATTTAGTCTTCTACAAAAAAGTTTCTATAAGTCAAATCTCTAAACTCAATATTTTGTTACAAACATTGTAAAATAAATCCCTGGAATTTTCAGCATTTAATTTTAATTCCAAATACTTTACATTTGATCTTGTAATCACCAAACTACTCTTAATAAAAAAAAAATTTGTCGATGTGGGATTTTGGCTGTGTGGGATTTTGTCGATGTGGAATTTTGGCTGTGTGGGATTTTGGATGTGTGGGATTTTGGCTGTGTGGGATTTTGGCCGTGTGGGATTTTGGCTGTGTGGGATTTTGGCTGTGTGGGATTTTGGCTGTGTGGGATTTTGGCGATGTGGGATTTTGGCTGTGTGGGATTTTGGCGATGTGGGATTTTGGCTGTGTGGGATTTTGGCGATGTGGGGTTTTGGCTGTGTGGGATTTTGGCGATGTGGGATTTTGGTTGTGTGGGATTTTGGCGATGTGGGATTTTGGTTGTGTGGGATTTTGGCTATGTGGGATTTTGACATCCACCCGCCGTAAATATAAATTCCATCTGAAATTACAATGAAATAAACCAAAGACAAAATTTTTTTTCATATTTTAATAATCTATTATGTTGACTTATTTTTTATTAATAATATTTCCAAAACTCCTCTCCGGAGTGAATTTCACATCCGAGGGATTAAATTAATAAAAAATTATCTACTACGCGAAAACTTCCCTGTGGAGTGAATTCCACTCCGAGGGAAGTGAATATTTAAAAATTAGTTTACTTCGCATTCACTCCGCGAATTTAATACAGTGTATACACTAGGGTGATTCAAAAAACAAACAAATATTTTTTTTTCTTTCAAACAGGTTCAAAAGTTTCGTTTAGATAAAAAAAGACGCCTGTGAAAATTAGAGCTCTTAATATTAACATTTTCCGCATTGCACTTTTCTATTTCCCATAAGAATAACATGGAAAAAATTTTTTTTTACATCTTCTGATTTTTATAAGTAGCTAACGATGCGTCATAGGAATAATTGACAGGCATATTTTTGTAGGGAATTGAATGCTCTACAAAAAAAAATCTTATCATTTTTTGCGGAATCTATTTGTTCAAAAGTTATTTGAGGTTGAAGTCGAATTCATATTAAATTTGGAGTTTTTCTTACTTTTCCAGCGAAACTATCAGACCTATTACAAAATATCATGGGACATTTTTTGTAGACAATTTTATTCCCTTGAAGTTATACCAAATAAAGTTTTTTCGAATTCCACATTGTTTTCTAGTTATTTTCATTTTAATGTCATGCTCATAAAAAAAATAGTCTTCTGATCGATTTTAAGAGCTTGTCATTAAAATAAAAATAACTAGAAAACAATGTGGAATTCGAAAAAACTTTATTTGGTATAACTTCAAGGGAATAAAATTGTCTACAAAAAATGTCCCATGATATTTTGTAATAGGTCTGATAGTTTCGCTGGAAAAGTAAGAAAAACTCCAAATTTAATATGAATTCGACTTCAACCTCAAATAACTTTTGAACAAATAGATTCCGCAAAAAATGATAAGATTTTTTTTTGTAGAGCATTCAATTCCCTACAAAAATATGCCTGTCAATTATTCCTATGACGCATCGTTAGCTACTTATAAAAATCAGAAGACGTAAAAAAAAATTTTTTCCATGTTATTCTTATGGGAAATAGAAAAGTGCAATGCGGAAAATGTTAATATTAAGAGCTCTAATTTTCACAGGCGTCTTTTTTTATCTAAACTAAACTTTTGAACCTGTTTGGAAGAAAAAAAAATTCGTTTGTTTTTTGAACACCCTAGTATACACTCAGCATAGATTGAATCATTTTTTTTAATAATGGTCGTCACTTATGGGTTGATATTTTCTGTTGTGAAGAATAATATTTAATTAGATGGACACATTGAATTTTTTTTCTGAAACAAGAAATGTAAGCAGTTACATGAGTCTGCACCACTACCCCACACCGCGCAGATTCATGTTTTTTTATTTAAACTTTCTAAATAAAAATTTCCCTGTCGTTCGTATTTATTTTTCTTTTTTGAACTATTGATGTTGAGTATATCGCGCGCTTAAAAAAATTGAAGTCTTTTTTTATAAGTTGTACAACTTCACGTCATTGATATATGTCAAATTGTAATTTATATTTACAAAATTGAATATATATATATATTATTTCCATATTTAATATATATCCTATTATCACTATATATATTTATATATATATAAAATAAATATAAGTAATTATATCGTATTATAATTTTTTGAAATTTATAATTTATTCAAATAATGTCGGTGAATGAGCCCGGCCCATCAACATCATCATCAGAGCCTGACGCTCCTCGCCAAAAAAAAAAATACTTTAAGCGATTAAAAGAGCACGTCTTTGATGGCTATGAATATTCTTGTGGCCGCAAACGTCTTTTAAAAGATGGTACCGAAGTTCTGTAAGTAATCCTCAAACACCATTTCTTAAAAATAAATAATTTTGAATTGACATTTTTTTTATGCACTAAAAAATAACCGGAGTAAGTTCAAGCGGTGTTGGTGTTAAAATTTTTAGTGTCAAATTTCAACACCAAAAGCGGAGTGAAAATAACGTCGCCGACGATGTAAATATTCTTTTATCGGTGTTCAATAAAATTTCCCGTTGGTAAAATATCTTACTTAGTGAATATTTTTACTCACTCGATCACTACAGTTAAACAGTGTGCGTGTATGCGAGTGTATGAGTGTGAGTGTGCGCGTGTGTGTATGTGCACGTGTGTGTGAGCGTGTGTGTGTAAGTGTGCGTATGCGTGTAGATATTTTTTGCGTTTATAATCTTTCCAAAATTATTACTTTGAGCGGACGCAGTTTACCCCTTTTTTATACCGGTATTACTCCACCTTTACATTGGTATTTCAACACCGCTGAATTACCCTTCCTACACCGGTGTTATTTCATTCTAACACCACGTGGAGTTAGATTGAGTCCATTTTTAACACCGCTCTTTTTACAGTTTACACGCAGAGAATTTTTTAGTCAAAATTTCTCATAGCCTTTGGTACTGTAAGGACATATAGCTAGTAACGAAATTTTTACTATGTTGTTAGTAGAAATCGCACTTAATTTGAAAAACGTAGGGCGCATGCCATACATAAATGTAAGAAGTGTAGAGAAGAGCTATCAATGAGAAAACTTACACATCAGTTAATAACATTTACATCTCAATAAAATTGTTAGTTGAACTATTCATGCATCAATAATGTATTGCATGCGCCCGACACTTTTTGTTTTAAATCTTGCAATTATTTTCATAACTATTAAAAATTCACAATCATAAATTGTCAGGACCATCTGTAAGTAGTTCTGAACTTGTATATAGTTTGAAATCTTCATAAGGGTCAGAGAAATTGTTTTATACTTCTTAATCCGTTTTAAAAACGTGGTACATTAAAATTTTTTTTTATTTCGGTAATTATTTTCTGCTTTTTAGTATTGCGTGTGTAAAAATTTGAAATCGATTTTCAACACCATGATAAGATAATGACAGAGACATACGGCACATCTCAGTTTTATTTCAGTTTTTATTCACCTGATCATGTCTGAAATAGAAAATTGTTATAGAAGATCTAAAGATCCTCTTTACTCTCTAAACATGAATAAGTGAAAATAAGTGAATATTCACTAATTCAGAGTGTGAATCGAACCACTAATTCGGAAAAGTTAAAAATTTTGAATACATGACGCTATTCATGGTGCCGGAAATCCTAGTCGTCGCAGTCTTTCCATCTCCTTCATTGCATCTTTATTATATGGTGTTTGTTTATTTGTCATCCAGTTTTGGGCTATATTCAAGAACATAGCTCATCCAGAAGTTAGTTTTTTACTGTACCGAACAGACAAACATACGAATACGAATTTTTTATCGGATTATTTATCATTTATTAATTTTTTTTTCTTTCTCTTCTACGTCTTCTCCTTCTTCTTTTTTTCATTTTTTTTTTTTTTCATTTCCTTGCATTGTTATCTAATTCTGAACTATGTTCCGAATTTAGAGTCTCTATCCCTTGTAGGAAAAAAAATATTGACAATGGGGCCAGTCTTGGCACAATACTGGGCTACCGAGGCTCGGCCTCTCAAGGTTGGTCCGAGATCCGACCAACGTTCAAGTGACAAGTCTTGGTTTGCCTGTCTTGGGCCAAGATTCAGCCAATACTCAAGTGGCAAGCCTTGGTTTGCCAGTCTTGAACAAAGATTTAGCCAATACTCAAGTGACGAGCCTCGGTTCGCCAGTCTTGGGCCAAGATTCAGCCAATACTTGAGTAACAAGCCTTGGTTTACCAGTCTAACTAACAAATGGCACCTAAGAACCGCTGGCTTCTGTGAATAGCGTAACAGCCTAGTGAATAAGACACTTGCCTAGCAGCCATGAAGGACCAGGTTCAAGACCCAGCAAATGCAACAAAAATTAGTTTCAGCGATCCTCCTGATTTTTCGGTGTGCAAATTTATTTCCATATGTTACCATCACGCACATGTTTACTAATATTTTTAACTTCCCGCTAAGAAAATCTATGATTTTCGAAAAATTCGGGAACCCTTATAGGAAGAAACAATAGGCCCAAGCTTGGCCGAGGCTTGGCGCAAGACTTATTAACTCTGGGGAAAGCTTGAAATCCAAGCTTGGCCCAAGTCTGTCTAAGCATCGAAATGATAACACCCAGCCAAGCTTGAGTGACAGTGTTGTGCCAAGACTACATCTTAATATTGGCCCAATAATCAATGCCAGTATTGTGCCAAGATTGCATCTAAGTATTGGCCCAATATCGAGAGCCAGTATTGTGCCAAGACTGTTGCTAAATAAGCACCTATGCTTATTAAAAATAAATAAAAAAAAAAAAATATTAGTAGACATGTTCGTGATGGTAACATATGGAAATAAATTTGTACACAGAGAAATCAGGTGGATCGATGAAACTAATTTTTTTTTGCATTTGCTGGGTCTCGAACCTGGTCCTTCATGGCTGCTAGGCAAGCGTCTTATCCACTAGGCTGTTACGCTATTCACAGAATCCAGGGGTTTTTAAGTATTGTTATTTAGACTGGTAAACCAAGGTTTGTCATTTTAATAATGGCTGAACCTTGGCCCAAGAATGGCAAACCAAGGCTTGTCAATTAAATGTCTGTTGAATCTTGTCCCAAGACTGGCAAACCAAGGCTTGTCACTTGAGTATTGGCTGAACCTTGGCCCAAGACTGGCAAACCAAGGCTTGTCACTTGAGTATTGGCTGAACCTTGGCCCAAGACTGGCAAACCAAGGCTTGTCACTTGAGTATTGGCTGAATCTTGGCCCAAGACAGGCAAACCAAGACTTGTCACTTGAACGTTGGTCGGATCTCGGACCAACCTTGAGAGGCCGAGCCTCGGTAGCCCAGTATTGTGCCAAGACTGGCCCCGTTGTCAATATTTTTTTTCCTACAAGGGAAGTTATTGTTTTCACCTCGATTTTCGAAAATCGAATTTTCATCGAATGTCAACGTTTTGAGGTCCTAGGAAAGTATTTTGACTATTTTCAGGATGATGTCCGATTATCTGTGTGTGTGTGTGTGTGTGTGTGTGTGTGTGTGTGTGTGTGTATGGATGTAAACTCTTCATATCTTTTTAATTAATTGACCGATTGAGATGGTTGAGGTGGCAATCGAAAGAGTTTGTTGGCCACCAACATTCCTGAAAATTTTAGATCGATCGATAAGATAGACTCTAAGATATTAAAGAAATACAAAAAAAAAAATTTTTTTTTTAAGTTTTTTTTAAATTTTTCAGAAACGGCTTGATTGATCGATTTCAAAATCTAATTAGCTCTAGAACTCAATAAAACGCGTTGATTGCTGCCTCAACCATCAAAATCGATTAATTCGTTCGCGAGATATCGTGGGAGAAAGAAATGCTAAGAAACGATATTTTTTAAACAATGTCATACAAAAGTATTTTCGAGCTCGAAAATGTATTCACAATGATGTTTTTGGACTCAAGGAGCTCGAAAACAGCGGAAAGCTTTGGGGCTGGCCGGCAGGGTCAACCGATAGACTGATTTTTTTTTCAAATTTATTTTTAATAAGTATAGGTGCTTATTGAGCAACAGTCTTGGCACAATACTGGCTCTCGATATTGGCTCGGTGTTATCATTTCGATGCTTAGACAGACTTGGGCCAAGCTTGGAGTTCAAGCTTTCCCCAGAGTTAATAAGTCTTGCGCCAAGCCTCAGCCAAGCTTGGGCCTATCGTTCGTTCCTGTAAATTAAATACTGTCGAATACGGGGGAAGTGTAATATTTCACGGTTGATATATTGCAATCAAAGCCACTGCAAAATACTGAAATTTTACATAAAGTACAGAATTTTGCCCTAATTTACATAATGTTCTTAATAAATTTATCCACTATGATTTTTTCTACCCTCGATGTATAATATACGATTTTTCGTTGCAACGACTTATCTCCGCGTTTATTATTTATTTAGAGATCTTGAATGTAATCGTAAAAAACATCCCATATTTCCTTATGAATCTTGTCCTGGGCGTTCCATGTTAAAAAATGGAATATTTAGAATATCTCAACAACATAACCATCCTAAAGATCTTACTCTGAAAGAACGTAGACAGATCCATAAGGAGTTGAAAGAGGGTATGATCAATACAACTGAGCGTGCTCGAAAAATTTTTGACAATGTGATTGTAAAGTAAGTATTTTTTATATCTGCTCTCTTTTTCTAATTAAAAGCTCGTATTAAAGTTAATTAATCGATTTCAATTAGTCCTACCTAAGATTGTATGATTTAATTGTAATCGGATCAATTTTTTAATTTTCAACTTAATTTATTACAATATCATAAATTGATTTTAATCAAAGTTTTTTATTGCTATCACTATGATTATGAATTTCATTCGATTATAACGTATTACAATGTCATAAAAACTTATCATTGGTTACAATCTAATTTTTTAGCGATTGAATGCTCATTTCTTTCACGATATCGGTTTTATACGCTTCTTCCTCTTTCTCTTCATTCAACCACCCCGATGCTCCATCTATTTCTTTTTCAAAAAAAGTTCGGACAATGAATCGCTCGAGAGAAAAAATTAATCCACCTATGCCATTGAAATTGATTGATATTCACACTTGTTTAAACGATCCACAATGGCGAAAAATTTTGAAATACAATAAAGGACAAATGCAAACATTATTAGTAAAAGATTCTTCCCAGTTTGTGTCTGTTGTCTTTGGCGATCGTATTTTCATTGATCAAGTGTTGGAAAATGTGGAGGATGGTGCTGAACTTTTTATGGATGCCACTTTTGATATTACTCCATCTAGTATTCAAACACGTCAACTTTTGACTATTTTCATTTGCCGTTATAATCATGTAAGTCAATCCCTTCATAATCGAACATCATATTGTTGCTCTAATCTTGTTGAAACTGTTTATACTTTTCTGGATCTGAATGGACCAAATTTAGTTTACAAATTTAAACAGTAAAGCTTGCTATTATTTTTGTATTTGTTTGTTCTATGTTTATTCAGTTCTACCCAAATTTTTATACAACCGCATTCTAAAATAGTACACTTGGCAGCGTTATATGTCTACTTACAACTTCTATACTCAATGGAACTAGTTATAACACTACTCACTTACTTTTTTACTTTACCGTAACTCTACTCAAATATTTTTTACTCTGCTTTAACTCTACTCAGTTATATTTTTACTCAGCTTCAACAAGACTCAGCAACAACTTTACCTTTACTTAGCTGTAAGTCTACTCACGTATTTTGGCCTATTGATAAAATAGAAATTCTTTGTGAGTTTAGCTTTAGCTGAGTGAAGTTGTCACTGAGTCTAGTTGGAGCTGAGGAAAGATATGATTGATTAGAGTCGAGGCTGAGTAGGGGAGAGTGGGGTCAATTGAATCAAGGGGCAATTGAACTAGTAAGCTTAAAAAATAGAAAAAAACAGAAAAATCAGTCGTCCTCTTGGAATTATATTTTAATACACTAAACTTTAGTCTGATCAAAATTTAGAACCAATATGACAATTTAATTTTAAAAAAATCAAGTTTTTGTGTTTTTAGGCATCTGAACTTTTTTTCTCAGCTCTTGACAAATTGTTTAATAAGTTTTTAATTTTCAAATGTAATCTTGAAATTTTTTTTGTAATACCTTCTTTCATATATTAGTCATAAATTTCTAACTTCACATCGAGTAAAATAGTTTTTGAATATTTTTTTTAAACTAATTATTTCAATAAAATCATATGGGGTCAATTAAACCAGTACTCTAGGGGATGGTTGAACCACACGAACCACACTGTGAACATCAGACATGCGCGCGCATCTTGACTGAATGTGAAAAAAAGCTAAACTAACCAAGAAAAAAAATAATTATATTGACAGAAGTTGTAAAAGTGATTGTTCTAACATATAATGTTATATAAAATGATCAATATTATTAGAAGTATATTAATTTCAGTTTTGAGTTGTAATGAATAGTAAATTATTCATTAAAGTCATTCGTTTGTGGTTCTAATACTCTTGGTTCAATTGTCCCCGACTAGTGGTTCAATTGCCCCCGCAAAGGGGACGATCGAACCATTTAATGCAGTTGTACAATTTAGTATTTATTAAAAATTTTCTTCATTTGTTAAGTTATGTGCTTATGAGAAATGATAGTCTATATAATAAAGTATAAAATCGTAAAAAAAAAGTTATCATTTTGCTTTTATTCATCTAAAAAAAAAATCTTCAAGTATTTTTGGTTCAATTGACCCCACTCTCCCCTAAAGAAGTCAATGAGTAGAGTTATAACTGTTTGTCTTGAGAAGAGATGATGAGAGTAGACATGTTACACTGCCGTACGATTCTATTCAATTGACATTGGAACAGTAGTATGAGTCAGAGGCGTGTACTCATAATCTACAGGTGAGTGTTTAGTGCACGCTGAAGATGAATGCAAAAGATATTTTGTTAAATGGATAATAATATACTTCACGTGATACGTGTTATCCTTCATCAAACGCGTACCAAGTAATCCTGATGTATCAAACTTGCTAACTGCGAGGTTTGAATAAATACGGACGATTAATTGAAAACTTTCAAATATATATATCATTCGAAATGCTTAGCAATAAATCTTTGTCAGCTCTATTGATAATAGCAGAGTACATGTAAGAAAGCTAGCCAATACCCTGATAGCCAAGTTGGCGGCAACCTGGCGACAATCTACTGCCGCAAAAGTTGGCAATTACATAAGTTGACATGCACTTTCCGAGAAACTTGTCGACAACTTTCAGCTCGTGTAACTGTTGACTACAAGTTGCTCAGAAACTTGGCGACAGGTTGCGGCAGTAGATTGTCGCTAAGTTTCTGAGCACACGTGAAAAATGAATCATACATGGCCATATATGGTTCATACATGGAGCATATATGGCCATACATGGAGCATGTACGGCCATACATGGACATACAAACTTTTTTAATACAGCCATGCATGGCCATATATGAATCATACAAGGCCATGTATGGCCACGCATGGTCGTACATAGTCATGTATGACTATATGTGGCCATGTATGACCTATATAGTCCATATATGGCCATACATGGGCATACAAACTTTTTAATATAGTTATACATGACCATATATGAATCATACAAGGCTATGTATGGCCATGCATGGTCATACATAGTCATGTATACCTATATGGCCGTGATTAATTGAACATATATGGCCATATATGAATCATATAAGGCCACGTATGGCCATGCATGGTCATACATAGCCATGCATGACTATATATGTCCGTCTCGAACGCTCATCCCGTGAAAAATGAATCATATATGGTCATGCATGGCCGGCTATATAGCTCATATATGCAGCATATATGGCCATATACAGTCATACAAAACCATGTATGGCCATACGTAGCCTTGTATGGTTCATATATGGCCATGCATGACTTATTGAAAAAGTTGGTATGTCCATGCATGGCCATGTATGATTCAATTTTCACGGATATAAAAAATTTGAGCTGACTATTACAATTACTTATAAACAGGATGTTGTAGTGTAAAAAAATAGGAAATTTTTTTGATATCACTAACAGCATATTGATGATTATTAAGGGTATTTAGATATAATTATTATTAAAATTTGAAGTCGTTTAACCATCTTTAATCCGAGATATTTATAATCGAAGTTCTGACCATTAACATTGCGAGCAATAAGAAGTATAAGTTTTAAGCCCTGATTAAAAAAAGCAATTTAAAACGATTCGAAATAAAAAATTTTAAATACTTTCTAATGCTTTTGAATACCTTGAATACTTTTGAATCACTCTTCTTATGGGCATATAACATTGCAAATCATTTTAAATCCCTTTTTTTAATCAGAGAGCCGCGTTCGTGATTCTAATAAAAGAACTAAAAATCAGAAACTTTTGAAAAACTAACAGAAACTGAATGCATTTTCGCTGAAATGAAAAGAAAAGTATTCATCATCTCATTGTTAAGATATAGCAACGCAAAGTTCAACAATAAATGAAAAACTATGCATATCGGTGAATTGGAAAAAAACAATCTGACAACGTCGTACGCGAGTATGAATTTACTATTTAAACTGTAAGTTTAAACAGATACTCAGTCCATTCTACAGCAACTGGTAGAGCATATGGAACGGTGTCAAATTATAATTTAAGAAAATGTTCAACAGTTTTGTGTATACGTTTATATGAGTAGTGTGTAGGTAACCTTCTCACGGGTACAGTATCAAATAAAAGCAATGTCTCATTTTAACTACAACCAAACCTACTCTTACCACACATATGGCTCATAACTTTTTGACAATATTGTAGCAGGACAACTACCTTAAGACATCTCATTACTTATATTGAGGGCAAAACTTTTTTGAGAAATTGTATTGCTTCCAATCAAACTTGCATAGATTATATAAGTTCACTACAAATGCTTGAATAAACTAGCACAATTAATAACTAAATTGCATAATACATCAATTTAAACAGGGAATACCACTATGCTATGCGTTAATGGAAAGAAAAACCGAGAAGGCATATACAGCAGTATTGTATACCATCTTCGAGAAATTCCTCAGCCAAATTCTCGGAAAGCTCCTAATCTTTCATACAGATTTTGAGTTAGCTGAAAGAAATTCTGTTAGAACGGTGATACCATGGGCTTCAATGCAGTACTGCATGTTTCACTTTTTTCAAGTAAAATAATTACATTTATTTACTTATTTTTTTAACTTTTCATCATAACAATTTTTAATTCTCTATAATTGAATAAAATAATTATTAACTCATTAATTTTGGTGTTTTGTTTAATCTACTTTTCGGTAATTTACAACTATTTATCAAACTTGTTGACAATTTTTGGCGACGGGTCCTTAAAGCTTCATAGGTGATAAAAAAGAATATTCAGCTCTTGCTAGGATTCAAACCCACTGTACACCAATAACCATTGTTTTTTAATGACGCATTGCGGGATTAAAATTTTTTTGTATAGTCTTAACAATAATATGTAATGTTTTTTAAATAACAATCACAACAGCAGTTACCACGTGCTTATGAAAGTATACTACAAAAGAGGTTGGCACCATTAATTTGAAACAAAATATAGACTGTGACGTCACATACACGAGATGGCATTAGTTATCCGTTTAAATATCGGCTCTTATTTATTTATTTAGTAGTGTAAAAATTCATGAACAAAAAAACCAAAAATTTTATTTTCAAAAATTATAAGAAATTATAAAGAATATTAAAATATTACAACTTAAAGGGATATAAATATCATGCAATTACCTAATACCGTCATATATATTTTGATATTACTACTTTCTTTTTAGGCAGTTACAAAAAATGCCCGGAAATTGGGAGCTTATTGTAAAAAATCTAAACAAAATACACAGTATGCAATTATAAATAAAAAAGTGGATCGGATAATTAGAAGACTCATGGCTCTGTCTTATCTTCCTGCTCAAAATATTCCTGAAACTTATGGAAAGATTTGTGCTTCTATTAAAGATCCTGTCATAAAAAAAATCATGCACAAGTTTTTACGTTATTTTGAGAGACAGTGGTTAACGAAGAGACCCCCCTCAGAATGGTCGCAATTTAAAAATATTAGGACCACGAATAACCCTTTTGAGTCGTTAAACCACATTTTAAATGTTGAATTCGGTGACCATCCACATCCTTGGAATTTCGTTCGTAAGTGTGTGGACTAAAAACGTTTTTAAAAATTATAAGTCTAGTTAGTACGGACGTAAATTATTTCCGCAATTCAGTAATCATTAAACTTTTTTCATAAACTTCCTGGTAGATTCAATTATTACTGTAACTGCCCGGGAAAAAATGATCAGGCCTGACCAGGCCTGTTCATGGCTGTTCATGTCTGTTCATGGCTCTTCATGTCTGTTCATGCCTGACCATGTCTGTTCATGTCTGAAGCGTTATATGCGTTCAGGCCTGATCATACCTGTCCATGTCTGTTCATGCATGTTCATGTCTGTTGATGTCTGAAGTGTTAAATACAGTCAGGCCTGATCATACGTGTCCATGCCTGGTCATGTCTGTTCATGTCTGAAGCGTTAAGTACAGTCAGGTCTGATCATGTCTGTTCAGGCCTGATCATGTCTGTTCATGGCTGTTCATGTCTGTTCATGTCGGAAGCGTTAAATACAGTCAGGTCTGATCATGCCTGATCATGTCTGTTCATGGCTGATCATGGTTGTTCATGTCTGAAGCGTTAACTACGCTCAGGACTGATCATAACTGCCCATGCCTGGTCATGTCTGTTCATGTCTGAAGCGTTGAATAAGCTCAGGCCTGATCAGGCCTGTTTATGCCTGGTTATGTCTGTTCATGTCTGTTCATCGATATAAAATTTTTTTGACCAAGAATCTATCACGTATAACCCGGGAAAAAAGGATCAGACCTGATCAGACATGAACAGGCATGAGTCTTAAGACTTTCAGTACTTGAAGTTCGTACGAGACCTATTTTTCAACTCAATCTCTTAGGTCAACAGGTAACGAGGCGAACTTTCAAGCGCAAGGTCCCCGGTTCGAATCCTAGACACTCCCATATTTTTTATTTTTTTTTCATTTTTATATAAATAATTATATATAATTGTATATAGTTATGCATAATTATATATAATTATATAGGATCATTTTTTATATATAATTGTTTTACCAGAATGGGCATGAACAGGCATGAACAGACCTGATCAGGCCTGGTCAGGCATGGCCATTTTTCATGTCTGATCAGACCTGAACATTTTTTCCCGGGTGATGGTATTCATGGCTTTTTGTCACATAGATTCACATAGAAATTATAATATTATTTCATTTACTGCTTAGTTTTTAGCTAAGTCAATAACAGATAGTGTTGTTAAGATAATCTTGTCATTAAATAGGAAAGTTTTGGAGTAGGGTTTAAATCTGAGCAAAATCGTCCTCGGTAAAATTATTTCGGAATAACTAAGTTCAAGAATACTATTATTTTACAATGGATATTTTAGTTGGATAAGTGTTATGAAGTTGTCAGTGCACAAAGAAGTTCTGTAGTAACTTGATATCATTTCAAATGCGTTGCTATATTGTAAATTTTGCTGACAACGTTGTATTTTATCTATTTTTAGGGTGAATCGCGATAATACCGTGAATTATAAAGGTTTACAGTAATTTTTTTAATTTTATAGTTGTGCTTTTTAAAAATTACACTGCAACGTCTCTGAAATAAAACTTTTGGAGCAGTAAGAAAACCTAATGAGTAAAAAAACTTACTTCTACAGTTGAAAGACATTTTAAAAATACGAACAAACATACGCATGCATACATAGTTCTCCACACATACATATTGATCTCTAATAACTTAACATCTCAATCTAAATCTTAAAAGGTTTATATTTTTATAAAATATTCTAATTTATATATTATAGGACTTCTGACCAAAATTCAAGATAGGTTTTATAATAATTTCGCCTCCATTAAAAAAAATCAACTCAATAAAAAAACAAACAGTCAGATGATGAAAAAAATGAAAGAAATAGAAAATTTAAATGAAGAATTAGAAAGAAAATTGATTACTCCTTTGGAATTTGTAGAGTTGGTGCAAAATTACATTTCATACAGAGCAAGTAAGTTTTCTATTTACAGAAAAAAAAAATTACGTATTCTTGGCTAATCCAGGTTACTGTAATTTACGGTACATATGCGGCAAATTTACCGTCCTTGGTTAAAAATACTGATTGAAAAGAATTGAGAAGCGGTCACTCCATGCAAACTGTATATCTACGTATACGAACAAAATAATTTAAATTATTGAAAAGAATTCGAATTTCATCATTTTTAATTCTTTTTGTGACAGACACTTGAAATCTACGACATTCAGCGCCTATAGCCGGCAGCTAAAAATATTAGATAAGATACAGCTGGTAAAAAAGATACCTAATCGTTCTGATAGTGACGTCATCATCAGATCAAAAAATATTTTTTGGTTACATGTGCGATAGCAAACGACCAAAAAATATCGAAGTAACTTAACGAGCCATCTTGTGACAAAATTTATTATCATTGTAATTCGTCCACTTACCGACTTCTCTCTAATTTTCAACAAATACTCAAAACAATCTTACCAAATAAATTAACACGAATTTATAACCTGCCATTTATAGGCACTAAATGTAGTAAATTTCAAATATCTGTCACAAAAACTAATGTATTTATCTAGTACAATCGAGTCTAAGATAAACTACTATTTCAATCAATATTCTTAAACAGGGGTATTTTATTGAATGATCGAACGAACCCAGTAGTAGGTTCTTTTGATTGAAATTATATGGAGTGTGTCGTTCGAAAAGGGTAGTATTGGAAGCTTTAGAATCATGATACGTCAACTGGTGGCTAAAACTACGCTACTCAAATTAGGCTAAATTGTTAATATATCAGCTGATATAAAAAAAAAATATTTAATTGTCTATGAAATAATTATATCTATACGATAAAAAATTAATTTCTTCAAATTCAAGAAAAATTTTTAATTCATAAAAATTGAATTTTCACTAAAAACAAAGTAAAGTGATATATATTGTGTGCATGGTTGTTAAAGTCGTGCTTCTGAAATGACACTGTACATTTTTTTCATTTTCCTTGCAAAAAGGAAAACGTGGTTATTTTGAATATAAATTGGATAAAAAAAAACTCTACCGTTTTGATGCTTGTTGACTTGAGTAAAACAGTCTTACTACCACGTGTTTACATACACCACCCAAACCGGCTGTACAAGAACAACTCATCCACGATTTTTCAATCTTTGAGAACTTCACCATTTATAATATTTTATAAGGATCATCTCGAATACTTAATGATTGAACACGAAAAGCAAAAATTTTTAAACAATCATTGTCCTTTCACTAACTTTACCACAGTTTAACAAGTGTTTTTGATTTTTTATATTTTCACCGGCGATAAAATTTTAAGTTTGAGGTCTTTTACTAACGAATCGACATATTTCTTCAATTAAAACACTCATTATTTCCTTTAATTATCTTTAACACTTATAATAATTTAAACAAATTACTAAAACGTAAACAAGTTGGCTGGTTTAATATAGTAAACATTCAGAGCCTACTTCGAATAGAGATTATTTGTTAGCCACTAGGTGGCTAATATCTAAGCCACACTCATGCTAAGGTTAGACTCACTTGCGCCCTCATGATTCGTACTGTTTTGTGCTTAGAATTATAACGATATTGTTTTGAAGATAATAGTGAGTGTAGCCTCACCCAGAAAGATATTTTTTCTTCCTATATATTAATATATTTATAATAAATTTTGTAGTTCAAGATAAAGGAGGGTGACTATTATTTTCAAACTAAACATTCCATATAATTTCGATAAAACTTCATCTTTCAATGCTTGTTTAGCTAGTTCAAACGAACTAATATCAGATTAATACCGTAACAAACTGTGACGCATGTTTAAATCAACAATTCAATAAATTAGCAACACGGAAGCAATTTTAAGTTCGGTGGATAAAACTAAATTCATATTTATTTCAATGTTATCAACAAGTCAGTTCGATCGTTACCAATTTCAGACTCCCCATAATTATTATTTAAATGCCAAAATAACTAACAGCTTTTATTGATAAGTGAATAGAGTTTTTCTTAATTGTAATTCATTATTGAAACATACGCCGACAGCTTCCCACAATATTACTCTGAAATTAACTTGTTTGAGGTGACTCAAATTATGAAACATACCTTACTTCAGAAATCTGATAGATTCTTATAGCTGTATGTATAAGGCCCTATACTTAAATATAGCACTTCTCAAAGAAATCATTAATTCTTATAAAACCTATATAGGAAATTAAGAGAATATATTAGATTCTATAAGATTTTCTAAACAGAGTAAACTTTTAAGGAGTTGTTATAAAAAATATACTGAAAGTCACAAGATGAAACATGAATGCAGGCACGATAATGTCAGCTCTTACTTTCAGCAAACGTAGATTTCACCCAGGCCTGCAGTCATATTGTTTTATCTTTCGTCACTTCATATACCATATAATTATTAATAATGTTATTTTAAAATTCAGCTTCTGAAGATGAATCTCAATATAGTAAGAATGATGATAATGGTGATAAAGTTCCCGAAAGGGAAGTCACAGATGATGAAAGTCATGATGATGATGACAGGATCGATGACAGCGACGACGGCCATGACGAAGACGATGAAGATGATGATGATGATGATGATGATGATGATCATGATGATGATGATGATCATGATGATGATGATGATGATGATGATGATGATAATGATGATGATCATGATAATGATGATGATCATGATAATGATGATGATCATGATAATGATGATGATCATGATAATGATGATGATGATGATAATGATGATGATGATGATCATGATCATGATCATGATGATGACGATGATCATAATGATGATTATAATGTTAATGATCATGATAATTATAATAATGATAATGATAGTGATGATTTCTCTCTAAGATGGGAGGAATCTTTCAATAATAAAATGGAAACAAATTAAGAATTAAATGTATTAAAAAAAAAAAACATAAATTCATCGTTTTTAAATTAAGAAAAAAAAAATATTGAAAATAATACTGAATTTTTATTTGTTGCATCTAAAAGTTCTCTTAATTACCATAGATTTTACTGTTTAGTTCATTGTTTCAACTAATTTTTCGAATAAAAATATAACCAGAAAAAAAAAATTCCGTCAAATTGTAACAATGGTATGTGTATGTTTAAGGTTGGTCGTTATTTCTCAAATTCGATTTTTTTACTTGGCCATAATATAAATCATTTATTTGTAACTCATAAATAATAATAAAGATTAAAATAGTATATTACACACCAAGGGAAGTAAAGCAAGAAATGTCTCAGATCACATGTAATGCAGTGCAGCCAGATCGTGGGATATTTTTACCCCCTCCTGCTATTACACTCCATGCTATTTTATCGCGGGAAGGGGTAAAAATATCCCACGATCTGACAGCACTGATGTAATGTGATCACGTCTGATTCAGCTTGATACATGAAATCAAATTTAGAATCTCAGTTATAATTAAATATAACTAACTTACTTATAATTAAATATAATTTAATATAACTATAAATAAATAATTAATAAATTAGATACAAAATTTTGTTGACTAAAAGTCTATCATGAATTTTTTTTTTAATTTTATAGAAATAATTATATATAGTTGTATATAGTTATACATAATTTTATATAATTATATAGGGCCATTTTTTATCTATAATTTTTTTACCCGGATGAGCACGAACAGACATGAACATACCTGATCAGACCTGAACATGCCTGGCCAGATATGGTCAAACCCGGTCATTTTTAATATCTGATCAAACCTGAAGACTCATGCCTGTTCATATCTGATCAGATCTGATCATTTCTTCCCGGGCATTGAGTAAATCGTTTTGTTTAACCAGGAGATGGATTCCAAAATCTAATCAGCTCTAAGACTTTATAAACCAGCTCAAATGCTATCATTACCATCGAAATCGGTTCATTAGTTTAAGAAAAATCGTTGGGAGAATTGCAAAAAAGCCTTTTTTTCTAATAAAATCAAAATCGTTGAACTAATTGATAATAGTTCTTTTTCAACGTTAGTCGCTAAAAAAGTGCATCGAATGCCACCTTGACCGTGAGGATCGGTTCATAATTGCTCACCTCAAGCGCCATTGCGCTGAGGGTACTCTATGATCGATCTATTTTAAAAGATATTGGTGATTAAAAATATAAAGTAACAATTTATTTCATTCTTACCAAATAACTCATAATATTCATTATTAAATATTTCAACATTTTTTTTGAATACTTATGAAAAAGAAAAAAAGAATTTCAGAAAAATAAAAAAAAAAATAAAAAAGCAGAAATTTTTTTCTTTTTCGAAATTTTTCAGAAATTTTATTTTTTTTTCTCTTTACTTTATATTTACTGAATAACAAACGTAAGCATGTGAAAAAACCGAAAAAAAATTAATTTTTTTATTTTGATGATGATTACGCGATTTAAGGAACAAAACTTGTGCCTTTAATTCTTTTATAAAATTTTGAGCAATCGGTCCGGAGAAACAGTTCAATGGATTGATTTTTAAATTCACATAGCTTTTGGGACCACATTAAGCTGTTAAAGTGCCGGGTAACATTAACCTTTCCATAAATAATTTTAAACTAGCGGTTGATCGGCTTAAAAACCATTAAAAGTCAATTTTTTGTAAGTTTGTCAAATTGACAAAAGGATCTTTTTCCATTTGAAGATCGATATCTCAGCGAGAAGTGAACGTATCAAGATCCATAAAAAAAGAAATTAAAGCTGAATAATGAAGATATCCGATCCTCATAGTGGTTAAGCAAAAAAACATTTTTCCACGCCCAAAGACCAAAAAACAAAAATTAAAAAAATTTGAAAATTTTTTTGTCGCTGGTTTTTCTAAGATTACTCTAAAACCGCTAACGTTAAAAAATTTTGAAGTTCTAATCGAAAAAGTAGACACTGGAGCTACAATTTCCTTTTTTTTTATTTCTTGTACGACCATTTCTCTCAAAGTTAGGGCCTATTGAAGATCGCCCAACAATTTGGAATTTTCTTTTGATCCTTTAAATTTTTCCATTAGTATATATAATTTAATATGATCGAATCTGAATAATTTTTGGATCTATTCATATATGATGAATAAATATAATCTTATATGATGAATATATAAATATATATGATCAGACAAATTCATTACTTCCTGCGCGAATCCCACCTGACAGTCGTAAGTATATCGAATTCAGTCCCAACTCTAATTGAGAAATAGTATATTGTACAACTAGTAAGGTAAGTTATCGATTGCCCACGAGAGTGAAGTGAACACAACCACACGAATTGAACATACTTTTTTTTATTATTTATGCGATATGATTTTTATTTTAGTGCTCGCGGTTTTGTTCCCCAAGTAGTTTTTTGCTGATTCAACTGTTGCCACAACATTTTTGTGGGTTAAACAATAATCTGCATGCGGATAGAAGTAAATTTGCGTGCTACAAGTTTACTTGTCACACTCAAATTTACTTGTCGCACGCAAATAATCGTATAACGCACACAAATATCGTGGAAACAGTTGAATGGGCAAACAGCTATTTTACGAACAAAAGAACGTGTGCTAAGATAGCATTTATATTGCATGAATGATTAAAAGTATGTTTTTATAGATCTAATTTAGAATAGAAAGATATAAAAAAATCCACATTTGTCCACACCTAGAAAATCGGATCAAGTTTGATTTGGAAAGATCTAAGCTTTCCATTTTGAATATCTGAATTGCGATTGGACGTAAAAATGTCGTAGCTAATATAGTCTTAATCCTTTTTATAATCATATTATGAATAAAATTTTTGAAAAGCTCTAGTGTTAGATAGTTTTAGCCATATTAATAAATATTTAAATTAGAAATATATGAAGTGGCAGAGATCCAGAATAAAATCTAACAGAAGATGTCTAAATTACTTTGTTAATAAAACACACATATTGTATTTGACAGGATTAACCAAAATATCTAATTGGTTTCACGAAAGAATTATAATGTCGTTTTCTGAAAAATGATTTTTTATTTTTCTATTTTTTTAACTTCCCTCTAAGAAAATCGATTTTAGAAATCGGGAAGTTATTGTTTTCACCCCGATTTTCGAAAGTCGAGTTTTCATCAGATGTCGACGTTTTGAGGTCCTAGGAAGCTATTTTAACTATTTTCAGAATGATGTCCGAGTGCATGTATGTATGTATATGTGTGTGTGTGTGTGTGTGTTTGCGGGTGTGTGTGCGCGCGCGTGTGTGTGTGTGTGTGTGTGTTTGCGTGTGTGCGCGTGTGTGTGTGTGTGTGTAAACTCTTTGTAACTTTTTAATTAATGAATCGATTTGGATGGTTGAGGTGGCAATCGAAAGAGCTTGTTGGCCCTCAACTTTCCTGAAAATTCCAGATCATTTGATCAAGCAGACTCGAAAATATTGACGAATTACGAAAAAAAAAACTTTTTTTTTTAGTTTTTTAGTGATTTCTCAGAAATGACTTGAACGATCGACTTCAAAATCTAATCAGCTCTAGAACTTTATAAGCCGCGTCGAATGCCACCTCAACTATCTCAATCGGTTAATTTATTCGAGAGATATCGTTAAAAAAAGAAATGATAAAAAACCGTTTTTTTCGATTCTCTTTGAAGTGACTTATTCGATCAATTTCAAAATTCAATCAGCTCTAGAATTCAAGAAAACGCACCGATTGCCACCTGAATCGTCAAAATCGGTTGATTAGTTCAAAAGATATTGGCGCTAAAAAGTTAAAAAAATAACATTTATGTTATTTTTTCCAGATAAACCAAAATATAATGTGCTAAAATGTGTTTGAAATCATACCAACTCTTACTCTTTATAGTCTTTTCCGATCATCAGATAATGTCATGTAACTTGTTCCTTAGTTTTAAATATATTGTCAGCAAAAAATTTAAAAACCCAGTCTTTAATGTTCTTCTCGGATATTCCATGTATTATTGCTCTGATCTAAGTCAAAACTCATTCAAATCTTGATTTTGATCACTGACATTGATTTCTGCCTCAACACATTTATTTCAGAGAACATAATCGATAATAAAAATTTAAAAGCCGCTTCGTCATTAATGATTTTCGATGGTTGACTTTTCAAACTCTAGCATAAAACGTATTCTGTTAGAGCTTGAAAAGCTCATAAAAAAATGATTCCATGTAATAGCATTTTCAAGCTCGAGGAGCTCGAAAATATATTCACAGTGATGTTTTCAAGCTCTTTGAGCTCGAAAACAGCGGGAAGTTTTGGGGCTTGCCCGCAGGGTCAACCGACACCCATATTTTTTTTTAACATTTGATATTGTTGGCATAAGAAACCAACTGTTTCTGTTTGTGTGTGAATTTGGGTATGTGGGATTTTGGGTATGTGGGATTTTGACTATGTGGGATTTTGGCTATGTGGGATTTTGGCGATGTGGGATTTTGGCTATGTGGGATTTTGGCTGTGTGGGATTTTGGCGATTTGGGATTTTGACTATGTGGGATTTTGGCTATGTGGGATTTTGGCTATGTGGGATTTTGACTATGTGGGATTTTGACTATGTGGGATTTTGGCTATGTGGGATTTTGGCGATGTGGGATTTTGTCTGTGTGGGATTTTGACATCCACCCAGAAAAATACCTTTCGCAACGGACACAAGTAAAACAGCTGGAATCACAGCTAAGTAACTATGGGCACTTTTGAAGAACACCAAATGCCCTACAATTTGCCACCAAAACCGCGTCGATATCATAAAACGCAGCTGAGTATTAGAAAGTTAAAAAAAAAGTAATTTAATTTACGTGTATTTTAAATGGGAAATCTTTGAAATCAAATGGAATGTACTTAGGATTGGAATTAAGGGCTCAAACTTGCCAGGAATTTTTTTTCCGCATTAAAAACAATATTTTGCTTGATGAGCAACGAAAAAAATACTTTCGCCGGAAATGAAGCACCCTAATATATATACTATATATTTATAACAAATATACAAAGAAAAGAAAATAGTTATAACAGTGAGAAATATATTGAAATATACATTGAGACAAATCGCTTTTCGTCTTCGCGATTCTTACCAGCAGCCACCAGAATTCGCGGGTTGAACCCTGGCTTAGGCCGGCCTCTACGAAATCTTATTTTACTTAGACAGAGCAGTGGGCTGGGGTTCTTGCAAAGCAAAGACCCGCACTTATTCAAACTCGGCAACGCATCAAAAGCTTATCAACTTACCTCACGGCTTATTATAAAGTTATAGATTGTATTTATATTACAGATTATACTTATTGATAGTCGAGTTAGTACTTGTAACTCAATTTATAATTATTATATCATATTATTCGGTGGTCTTACCAATATTTTAGGACTAGGATAGGACAAGGGCGATGTATCATGTCAAGGATTGATATTTTCGAAATACGCAAGTTTATTGCCAATTGTAACAAAGATTCATTCACTTACATTAATTTCCGCAAGATACAATAACGCAGTCCTGGTTGGAACGCCGGATACGCAATCAGTAACCACGTGGAATAACGCCTTGTTATACACTGATTTGATTACTTAATTCTAATTTTATTACCGCGAATATGTCGCCGGTAACGTATAATGCTTTCAATACACTTAAATTTGTTTATAATTAATAACTAATAAATAGGGCCGGGAATTTGGTTTCGCTAAAAAAGAGAGATAGAAGATGGGCGGAGCCAAGTTTTCTGATTGGCTAAAACTTTTCCCTAGATTTGGTATTTCTTTGTTCTCTGAAAGTGTTTTTTTTTTTTTTTTTTTTTTTTGTAATGAATAAGAGCTATCACATTTATTATATTAATTTAGCTGTCGACGTTAGATATGTTAAATGGGTTATTTATCAAAACATGGCTAGTTTCACGATTATTAATATTGTATGTAAGTCGTATATACATGTAGAAGGAATGACTTAAAATCAGTTTTAGTAGGTTTTTTTTCCTTTATCAATACTGATTTTGAACGAATAATTGAACTGCCAGTAAATCTTTTATGGGAAATTATTTTTTGTTTAAGTAACTCTGAGGGCCAGTTTTTCAAACCGGGTTTATTTTTATCTAGGCTTAAATTATTATTGCTGGTATATCTATGTATTATTCGTTTTTTTTTTAATTTAGCTCGCTCCAATTTTAGAATTTAAGGAAAAAGTATAGGTTTTAAGCATAATTTTCGTATATTATCTGTTTCCAAGAACTAGCATAAAAGTAAATTACTATGAATGTTTGAAACCTGAATTTTTTAGTTAATTTTATTTTTCGAATGTGTTCATGTTCAATTCGGATTGATAATCTTGACAATTATAATTAAATTATACTTTCAGTACTAAGGTCCAGTTTTTCAATCCAAGACTTTTTTCATTCGGGATAAAATTGTTATTGTTAGTGTATATATACACTATATTTAGTGAATATGTATACCTTTATAGATTAGGGTGATCCAAAAAATAACAAATTTTTTTTTTTTTCTTCCAAACAGGTTCAAAAGTTTCATTTAGATAAAAAAAGACGCCTGTGAAAATTAGAGCTCTTAATATTAACATTAAGAGGTTCCTCATCGCACTTTTCTATTTTCCATAAGAATAACATGGGAAAAATTTTTTTTACGTCTTCTGATTTTTATAAGTAGCTAACGATGCGTCATAGGAATAATTGGCAGGCATATTTTTGTAGGGAATTGAATGCTCTACAAAAAAAGATTCTTATTATTTTTTGAGGAATCTATTTGTTCAAAAGTTATTTGAGGTTGAAGACGAATTCATATTAAATTTTGAGATTTTCTACTTTTCCGGCGAAACTATCAGACTTATTACAAAATATCATCAGACCTTTTTTGTAGACAATTTTATTCCCTAAAAGTTATTTTGAACAAAGTTTTTTCGAATTCCGCATTGTTTTCTAGTTATTTTTATTTTAATGTCATGCTCATAAAAAAATAGTCTTCTGATCGATTTTAAGAGCTCGACATTAAAATAAAAATAACTAGAAAGCAATGCAGAATTCAAAAAAACTTTACAAGAAATAACTTTTAGGGAATAAAATTGTCTACAAAAAAGGTCTGATGATATTTTGTAATAAGTCTGATAGTTTCGCCGGAAAAGTAGAAAATCTCAAACTTTAATATGAATTCGTCTTCAACCTCAAATAACTTTTGAACAAATAGATTCCTCAAAAAATAATAAGAATCTTTTTTTGTAGAGCATTCAATTCCCTACAAAAATATGCCTGCCAATTATTCCTATGACGCATCGTTAGCTACTTATAAAAATCAGAAGACGTAAAAAAAATTTTTCCCATGTTATTCTTATGGAAAATAGAAAAGTGCGATGAGGAACCTCTTAATGTTAATATTAAGAGCTCTAATTTTCACAGGCGTCTTTTTTTATCTAAATGAAACTTTTGAACCTGTTTGGAAGAAAAAAAAAAGTTTGTTATTTTTTGGATCACCCTATTATAGATACATAGTCGATAATTATTTAATGCCGAATTTGAGAAATTTCAAATTACAAAACTGGCCTCGAGAGTTGAAATGTTTGTTAGTTGAACTATAATTTTATATTCAACGTTTTATTGAACTTAGGGTTTATTTAATTTCAGAAATGTATTATTTTCTATTAACTACACACAGAGAATTTTATTATTCAATTTATTTAAACATTTTAGTTACCGGTCAGATATTTCCATATTCTTTAAAATTATCCTACCTGTTCAAGTAATTTTTAATGAAATTGAATTAATCTTCATAGCACAGGTTGCTTCAGCAAAAGTTTACTTTCCAAAAGTTTCCTTGAATTTTTCGTCAAATGTCAATCAACTTCGGACTTTTCCGTTTTTAACGAAAATTTATATACAACTTGTTGTAAAATTTGACGTAAATTTACCACCCGAATTAGAATGCAAATTCACTTCCAAAGTTGACTAGAAAAAATTTATCCTCAATTTGCAGGCAAATTTTTATATCAATTTATTGTTAATTTGACTTGAAAATTGTTAATTATTTGCTTACCGCTAAAATGTAGAGATTTTTATGTATAAGTTTACTTACTTTTTGAAGTGGTAAGAATTAACATTACCGTCTTTTTTTTTCTAGTAAAAAGTTACCTCTAAATTGAGCAAAAATTAACCGCAAATTTTTCTTTTCAACTTTTGCTGTTAAATTGTCAGCGAATTCAGGCAGCGAATTTCAGACCATTTCAATGTCAAATTACTGTCAATTTCAAGCTATAATGGCTAATAGGGAAATTACGCTCTACAAAATAAATATAATTCACACACAGCATTAAAAATTTTTTTATGTTTCAAAAAAGCTATGACTTTATTTTAATAATTACAATAAAAAATAACCAAAAAACCTACCTGCAACGAGAAATTTATTACATTAATCCAACTAGGAATTTCATTGGCGATGCTACAACAATTAAGAAAATACATGTAATTCAATCAAAATAGATAAAAAAAATATAATAATTGAAGGTTCACGGCCTTCAACACATAAATTATACTTTTCGAAAACTCTACAATCAGACTAATGAATGTTGATGCTCCATTTGCTAGTGTAAATGAAAGCTTGGAAATTAAGTCAAACCCGCCATCGGTATGGAGAATTAGATCTGCAACCTATCGTTTACTGAACTTGTAGAATTTAATAATGACTATCGCGGCTTCGAACACTATCTGTCGCAAACACCGAAATCTGGTAAATATTTTAATGCTCGGTTTAGTTATGTAGAAAAATTGAGTAGATTTATATAATTCATAATTCGGTACCCTGCTTGAAAAATCCGATAGATTTTTATACTGGATGTATAAGACCCTATACTTAACTGTAGCACTTCTCATGGAACTCATTAGTACTTATAAAATTTCTATAGGAATTCATGAGAATCTAATAAATTCTATGAGATTTTCTAAACAGGATATATAACATAAATTATACCAACTTGCTTACAATAGAATTACAGACTAAGCGTCATTTGTGCGACGCTTCAGTGACATCTCAAGTGACACTTATGCGCCATTTGTGCGACACTTCAGTGACATCTCGTGCGACACTTGTGCGGCATTTGTGCGACACTTGTAAAGTATGTGTGCGACACTTGTGCGACACTCCGGTAACATTTGTGCGACACTTGTGCGACACGTATGAAACACTTATGCGACACTTCGGCGATATCTGTGCGACATCTGTGCGACACTTCAGCGACGTCTGTGCGACACTTTAGCGAAATTTGAGCGACACTTGTGTGACACTTTGGCGACATTTGAGCGGCACTTGTGCGACATTTCGGTGACATCTATGCAACACTTGTGCAACATTTCGGCGACATCTATGCGCCATTTGTGCGATATTTTGGTGACATTTGTACAACACGTGTGCGACATTTGAGCGGCACGTGCAAAACCGGCGGCATTTGTGCGACACACTGTCGACATCTCTGCGACACTTGGTGACATCTATGCGACACTTGTGCAACATTTCGGTGACATCTGAGCGTCATTCGTGCGACACTTCAGTGACATCTCATGTGACACTTGTGCGACACTAGTACCATATTTGTGCGACACTTCGGACAAATCTCTGCAACACTTGTGCAGTATATGTAGGACACTTTAGCGACATCCGTGCGACACTTGTGCGACACTTCAGCGACGTCTGTGCGACAGTTTAGCGACGTTTGAGCGACGCTTGTGTGACACTTCGGTGATATCTATGCGCCATTTGTGCGACACTTCATTGACATCTCATGCGGTATTTGTGCGACACTTCAGTGACATCTCATGCGTCACTTGTGCGGCATGTGTGCGACACTTTGTCGACATCGCTGCGACACTTGTAAAGTATGTGTGCGACACTTGGTGACATCTGTGCGACACTTGTGCGACATTTGTGTGACACTCCAGCGATATCTGTGTGACATTTGAGCGACACTTAGGCGACATTTATGCGACCTTGGTGAAACATCTGTGCGACACTCGTGCGACAATTGTGCGACACTCTAGCGACATTTGTGCGATACTTCAGCGACATTTGTGAGACAATTGTGCGACACTCTAGCGACATTTGTGCAACACTCCAGCGACATTTGTGCGACAATTGTGCAACACTTTGGCGACATCTGTGCGACATTTGTGCGATACTTGTTCGACACTTCAGTGACGATTGTGCAACACTTGAGCGACATCTGTGCGACACTTCGGCGACACTTGTGCGACACTTGTACGACATTTGTGCGACACTCCAGCGACACTAGTACCATATTTGTGCGAAACTTCGGACAAATCTCTGTGACACTTGTGAAGTATGTGTGCAACACTTTGGCGACATCTGTGCGACATCTAAGCGACACTTGTGCAACACTCGCGCGACATTTGAGCGACACTTGTGCGACACTGTTGACATTTGAGCGGCACTTGTGCGACATTTGAGCGACACTTGTGCGACATTTGTGCGATACTTGTTCGACACTTCAGTGACGATTGTGCAACACTTGAGCGACATCTGTGCGACACTTCGGCGACACTTGTGCGACACTTGTACGACATTTGTGCGACACTCCAGCGACACTAGTACCATATTTGTGCGAAACTTCGGACAAATCTCTGTGACACTTGTGAAGTATGTGTGCAACACTTTGGCGACATCTGTGCGACATCTAAGCGACACTTGTGCAACACTCGCGCGACATTTGAGCGACACTTGTGCGACACTGTTGACATTTGAGCGGCACTTGTGCGACATTTGAGCGACACTTGTGCGACATTTGAGCGATATCTATGTGACACTTGTGCGACATTTCAGTGACATCAATGCGCCATTTGTGCGACACTTCAGTGACATCTCATGCGACACTCGTGCGACATTTATGCGACACTTCGGCGACATCTGTGCGACACCTTAGCGACATATCTGCGACACTTGTGCAGTATATGTGCGACACTTTAGTGACATTTGTGCGACACTTGTGCGACGCGTGCAAAACCGGCGACATTTGTGCGACACTCCAGTGACATCTGTGCGACGTTTGTGCGATACTCCAGTGACATCTGTGCGACATTTGAGCGACACTTGTGCGACACTTGAGCGACATCTGTGCGACACTTGTGCGACATTTGTGCGACACTTGTGCGACACTTCAGTGACATTTGTGCGACACTTCAGCGACATCTGTGCGACACTTTAGCGACTTCTGTGCGACACTTGTATAACACTTCGGCGACACTTGTGCGACGCGTGCAGAACCGGCGACATTTGTGTGACACTCCAGTAACATCTGTGCGACGTTTGTGCGATACTCCAGCGACATCTGTGAGACATTTAAGCGACACTTGTGCGACACTTGTGCGACACTCAGGCTACTTTTGTGCGACATCTGTGCGACACTCGTGCGACAATTGTGCGACACTCCAGCGACATTCGAGCGACACTTGTGAGACACTCAGGCTACTTTTGTGCGACATCTGTGCGACACTCGTGCGACATCTGTGCGACACTCGTGCGACAATTGTGCGACACTCCAGCGACATTCGAGCGACACTTGTGAGACACCTCAGCGATATCTATGCGACATTTGAGCGACACTTGTGTGACACTTCATTGACATCTGTGCGACATTTATGCGACAGGTCGGAGACATCTGTACGACACTTGTGCGACATTTTAGCGACATCTGTGCGACACTTTGGAGACATCTGTGCGACATTCGTAAGGGACTTATGCAAGACCTCCTTTCGTATAGTTGGGATACTTGCAAGACATAAACTATCCAACGGTCACGACGCTTGTAAAATACAGCCCGCCATTTTGTTACGATAACTAAGTTACGACAACAATTTACTATAGATTCTCGGCCCGTGTTGGACTCCTATTTTACACAACCTACTAGCCAGTTGCCTTACGTTTGTGACACACACTTTCAATCGGCGACAAAACGACGGCGGAAATTGAAACATTCATCAATCACGTGCGTAGCGAACGTCTTTTTACTCACGACTTGTGATAAAATGTCTACGACACTCATGCGACATCTGCACGATACTTGTGCGAAACCTATGCAGCACTTTATCGATAATAAAATAAAACAGCAAATGTAGTTTATACATTTTTGCGACATGTGGTACCTTCCAGTCGTGACACTTGTGCGACACAACTAGTAACGCGATCATGACATTTGTATAACGTAGCTCACTATTGAATATCATTACTTTCGGAGCTTTTTTTCGACACAACTTTTTATTTAGTTTCAACTTGTTTGCGACACAAATTTCTATTTAACCACGGGGCTTGTCTAAAAATTTATTCATTTATCGATGATATGCACGACGCACTACTCCAGTAGAGGGGCCTAATAGTAGAAAAATGGGTAAAATGGCCACTTATTCGAACTTGATTGCTAACAACTTTTGTTCTAATGAATAGATCTGGCTAAAAATTTGCTCAGACCTAGATTATGATCCTCACAAACGAACAAAAATTTAGGGTGCAGTGTAAATTTACTTGCGACTCCAGAAGAGGGGCCTCATAGTGAAAAAATGGGAAAATGGCAACTTATTCGAACTTGATTGCTAACAACTTTTGTTCTAATGAATAGATCTGGCTAAAAATTTGCTCAGACCTAGATTATGATCCTCACAAACGAACAAAAATTTAGGGTGCAGTGTAAATTTACTTGCGACTCCAGAAGAGGGGCCTCATAGTGAAAAAATGGGAAAATGGCAACTTTTGAACTGAATTGTATAGCAAGTTGTATATCAATTGTCGTCAAATACGGAAAAGTCCGAAGTTGACGGACATTTGATGAATGATTCAAGGAAAATTTTGTAAAGTAAACTTTTTTTTAAGCAAACTGTGCTATTAGGGTTGCGCAGTAAGTTCTGCAGTGAAACATTTTCGGTTAACTAAACGACAAGTTTCTGGCAAGCCTTGGCTGGATAATACCTGCGTGTAAGCTAGTGCAAATCAACTGCTGTCATCTGAACGTAATTTGACAGAAGAACTTGCCGTCAATTTGAAGTGAAAGTTTCAATCAACTTAACGTCATTGTCTAACAGTAACACTTATTTTCAAATTGAATTCAAGTTTACAGACAATTTACTGTCAACTTAACCGTAACTGTTTGCTCTCCCTTTTATTTAAGTTGACTTCAGAATACAGCAGTACCCTAAAATCACAGTTTGCTTTAGCAAAAGTTTACTTACAAAAGTTTCCTTGAATTTGTCGTCAAATCTCCGTCAACCGGACTTTTCCGTTTTTTACGACAATTTGTATGCAACTTCCTCTACAATTTCACGTAAATTTACTTCCCGACTTAGAATGCAAATTCAGTTCAAAAGTTGACTAGAAAAAAGTTGTCGTCAATTTTCATCAAATTTTATGTCAATTTAGTGTTAATTTGACTTGAAAAATTGTTAAGTATATTTTCTCGCTCAAATTGTAGACAATTTTATGTATAAATTTGCTTACCTTCTGAAATGGTAAGAATGAACATTACCGACTGTTTTTTTTTTCGTCAAAGCCCTGATAGCCAAGTTGGCCGCAACTTGTCGACAACCCACTGCCGCAACCTGTCGCCAAGTTGGCCGCAAAAGTTGGCATTTCCATAAGTTGCGACCAACTTGACGACAAGATGCTCAGAAATTTGGTGACAGGTTGCGGCAGTAGATTGTCGCCAAGTTTCTGAGCAACTTGTAGCCAACTTGCAGTTAACAGTTACACAAGCTAAAAGTTGTAGACAACTTGTCGTCTAGTTGGTCGCAACTCAGGTACATCGACTTTCTGATCAGAAACTCTGGCTATCAGGGAGTTTACCTTTAAATTGAAGAAAAATCAACCGCAAATTTTTGTTTTCAACTTTTGCTGTGAAATTGTCTGCTAATTCGGGCAGCAGATTTCAGGTAATTTCAACATTAAATTACCGTCAATTTCAATGCAAAGTGGCTATTAGGGTTACTGCTAACCGTAACTGTTCTCCAACACTTTTCTTAAAGTTGGCTTCAGAATACGGCTGTAGCTTGAAGTTAACTCACAGTTAAGGTGGCTATCAGGATATTTGAGTAAAATTATCCATACATTGAAATAAAATTTTGCCTGAAAATTGACGACAACTTTTTTCTAGTCAACTTTTGAAGTGAATTTGCATTCTAATTCAGGCAGTAAATTTACGTCAAATTGAATAACAAGTTGCATACAAATTGTCGTCAAAAACGGAAAAGTCCGACGGAAATTTGACGAAAAATTCAACGAAACTTTTGTACAGTAAACTTTTGCTCAAGCAAACTGTGTTATGTCCTCAGTGGCCTCAGGTGCCTCCACCTGTTAAATATTGCTACTAACAATTTGTTAGTATACTTATATGTACATGTACGAGCAATATGAATTTAATTACGTAATACTAAAATCTCGGATTGACAAGCTAGTGCTGAGTAAGTGTGGTTATATGTATAGACCGAGTTATTGATATGTATTACATTTGAAGTCTGCTTAAAGTTTGTGTATATTCATATATATATATTAGACTGGGCCAAAAAAATTGACGATTTTTTTTTTTCATAGCTATATCGAAAATATTATTCAGAATGACAAAAAAAAAATTTCATGAAAGTTTGAGCCCTTAATATTAATTTTAAGAGGTCCATCATCGCTATTTTTAATTTTAATTCATAATTTTATGTTTTACGTCGGAATTTCTAAAACATTGGAGTAAAAAAAATTCATTTCCACTTATTCTTATGTAAAATTGAATTCCCTACAAAAAAGGTCTGATTGAAAATTTTCGTCAGACAAGCCGTTTCCGATTAATTAAGCTTAATAAATTGATATATTTTTTCGATTTAACATTTTTACTTTTGAATTTTGTAACTGACGAATCAATAAATATCTAAAAAAGACCATGACAGATTTTCGAATGAAATTTAATGCTCTACAAAAAAAGTCTCTTAACATTTCGTGCTAAATTCACTCCTTCGAAAGTTATTCAAGGTTGAATTTGAGTCAAAACGATTTCAATAACGTGAATAACTTTCGAAGGAGTGAATTTAGCAAAAAATGTTAAGACGCCTTTTTTGTAGAGCATTGAATTTCCTTCAAAAATCTGTCATGGTCTTTTTTAGATATTTATTGATTCGTCAGTTACAAAATTCAAAAGTAAATATGTTAAATCGAAAAAATATATCAATTTATTAAGCTTAATTAATCGGAAACGGCTTGTCTGACGAAAATTTTCAATCAGACCTTTTTTGTAGGGAATTCAATTTTACATAAGAATAAGTGGAAATGAATTTTTTTTACTCCAATGTTTTAGCAATTCCGACGTAAAACATAAAATTATGAATTAAAATTAAAAATAGCGATGATGGACCTCTTAAAATTAATATTAAGGGCTCAAACTTTCATGAAATTTTTTTTTTGTCATTCTGAATAATATTTTCGATATAGCTTTGAAAAAAAAAAATAGTCAATTTTTTTGGCCCAGTCTAATATATATATATATATATATATATAGTGCAGGTACTCTTAAAATATTGTAAATAATGAAAGGAATAATTTCATAACATGAAATAGTTGCGAAATTTGACAATTATTTTGTTTACTATAGAATAAAACTAATGGGATTGGATTATAATGTGAAACGCATAAGTTATCAGGAATGAAAAAAAATTTTCTACTTTTCTTGATTCCATTCAAATTTTAAAGGATATAAAATTGATGAAAGAAACAATCAAAACTTTAAGTTTAAGGACAAAAATTAAACTTTCTTCAACAAGCTTTAAGATTACTTTTACAGAAATCGTCAATGAGTTTTAGTCTTAAAGTTATATAAACTTTAACATCGAAAAAAAAACTGATCTTTTCAAAAAATCGTGAAAATTTCTAACATTCATAACTTCCAAACCAATCGACATTACAATAATTTATGAAGCAATCATCAAACACTAAATCCAAAGGGCCGGTATGGGTTTCGTAACCTATAAGGAATTGTAATATGCCTTATCCAAGAAAAAACTAAGTAAATTGTTATTTTTTATCACTGAATCGTTCGAGCTAAGTAATCGATTTTGATGTTTGAGACCACACTTGACATTAAAATAGAAATAACTAGAAAACAATGCAGAAAAAATGTATCAGAAATAATTTGTAGGAAATAAAATTGTCTACAAAAAAAATTCCATGACATTTTATGATAAGTCCGATAGTTTCACAGAAAAAGTAAAAAAATCTCGAAATTTACTCTAACTTGACTTCGAGCTCCAATAACTTTTGAACAGATGGATTTATCAAAAAATGATAAAAGACTTTTTTGTAGAGAGTTCAATTTCCTACAAAAATGTGTGCTTGGCTTATTTGTACAATGAGCCATTGCCGAGGTAAAAAATTCCAAACTAAAAAATATTTGTTTCTCATGTTATTTAAACGGGAAATCGAATTTTTCAATGCACTAAGCTCTTCATTGACTTATAATTTTTTTTTAAGCGGTAATATTTTTTTGTTCTATGAATTGTTAGTTTTTCATGTCGGACAGAAAAAAAAAAAATCGCCTGAATATGAAATACCCTATTACCCGTATAACAATCTTTTTCAATTCTTAAACAAGTCTGCACTCAAGATCGACAGGTGCTAGTGTCTTTTTCTACGTATGTGTCTTGCTGCAGATATTTGTAACCAGATTTTAATTGCAAGCTTAGTGCAAGCCTTACACAAGGAATTCGTGCCAGTATAACTCAATCAACAAATTCCAAATTTTAACATAAAATTTAACTCTTTTGGGCTTGAAAAATTAGTTTGAATGATATCGGCAATGGAAAATTTTAAAAATAACAATTCACTTACTAAAATAAAAAAGTATCCGAAGGTATTAAGGCTGGGCCGCACCTAACGAAATCTCGAATTTAAGAATTCTAATTATTAATTAAATAATTATCATAATAGCAATTTTCTTAGTTTCCGACTAAAAGCAAAAGACGAACTTCCTCGGAAGATTTTCATCATCCGAGTACCATAAATATTCCGAAAGTAATTAGAATTCTTAAATTCGAGATTTCGTTAGGTGCGGCCCAGCCTTAACAAGCTCGGAGAGCTCAAACCTATATTGGCAATAATGTTTTCGAGCTGAAGGAACTCGAAAACAGCGGGAGGTTTCGGGGCTGGCCCGTAGGGTCAACCGGTTTTCAGATTTTTTGTGTTTTTTTTATATAGTAACTAGAAAAAAATCAGTATTTAAAAGTTATGACCTGCTGCATTAAATTGTCATGAGAAGACAGATTATATAATAATTTAATGTTACAAACAAAAATAGAAATAAAAAAAAAGTCTCCAAGGATTCTATTTTATTTAAATTTTGAGTTCTATGATTCATTTTTGATAGATTGTATGAAAATAATCCTAACAGCTGATTTTGTAGACAATTGTATTTCTTATAAGAGCTAAGAGCTACGATCACACAATGTAAAAAAAATATTCATCTGTAAATTTACGAACGAAAGAAAAATACTTTTTTTTTTTTCTTTAAAATTTGATTTTCCTCTTCAGTTCCATACTCTGTGTTTTTTATTTTATAAACTTGGGCATATGACATTAAAGATTTTTAATCAAAAATTCCGATTAAAGCCACTGAGTTCCGATTTAATCCGAAAGATTTGCAACTGGAATTCATTGGTTTTAATCAGGATTCATCGGTTTTATTTTCGGAATTTAAGGTCAGTTTTTCAAACCGGGTTTATTTTTATCCGGGTCAATGTTGCTAGTATACATTAATTAATAATATATAGATATGCCAGCAATAATAATTTTAACCCGGATTGAAAATAAATCCGGTTTGAGAAACTGGCCCTTAATCAGAGTCGGATATTGCATGGATTTTCCTTAAAACCTCTGAATCAAAAGCTAAAAAAAAAAAATTCATGTAATTATTTACGAAATACAAAACAAATAAACTGTTTCAAGTGTCTTTTATTTATTTGGTATTCTATCAATTCCATGTATTATTTATTTACACGAAAACTCGCGTGTAACCAACTTATCTCATGTAACCTGTTTTGACAGTTGACAGGGTCTTTAACAGTTGGTAAAAACTTAAAACCACCCTGATAGCTACTTTAGCTTGAAATTGACAGTAATTTGACATTGAAATTGCCTGAAATTTTCTGCCCGAATTTCCCATACAAAGTTGCCGTTAATGGAGAAAATGCCGTAGGTTGGCCGATGTGTAGCTGCCATCGCTCGGCCAAGCATTGGCAATTCGTAATGGCCCAAACCTGGTTAATTACCACCAGCCATTTAATTTTTCATCATGATAGCGTAGTCAAATCGAAATGAATTTTTATTAAAATTTTTGAATGTAGATGTAATGGCATTGCTGGTTTCATATCAGAATATGACTTCCCGTAATCCCTTTCAAGGAAACACCAGACACACGACGCTGCCGATGGCTGGCCAATGAATGGCTACTTATGACTGGCCGATTATCGGTTCGCAACTTTGGGCTACTGTTGGTGAATCAGTGGTCCATGATTGATTCTTGTTAAATGAAAAAATCTACCAATCAATTATTAATTATTCAAATAACTTGTTATTGTAGTTTCCTTTAATTAATAATTATTTATTTTTGAATTAAACTAAGTTTCAATTAATAAATATTTTAATTTTTCGAATACAGTTATTTACAACTAACAATGAATATATTTTTTAGTTCGTTATCATTTGCAATCAACACTCGCAGTTTTATCATTTTACTTATAAAAATTAATTTAATTCAAAAATAAGTATAGTAAATTGTTAAAGTAAATGCCATTTTTAATAATAGTGGTAGAGTAAGATAATTTAACTGGATTCTCAATAAATAATCAATTAAATTTAATAAGCTTTATCTTTAAAAATTATGAAATTATAATCAAAATAGTACGAAATTATTGTTTTTTTTTCTTAATGATTGAAAATATTAATTCAATTGCTCTATATATTTTATAAAACCGAGTGGTTGTAGCAGAATGAATAAGTAGATCATATAAAATTATCAATTCAACATTGGTAGGTTCGTACAGTAGTTATCATTCAGACCCAGCAATCAGAAGGACGACAGTTCGCGCCCGGGTCCAGCAGAATTTCCACCAAGTTTTTTTCACATCATTTACCTCCCGTAGATAATTTAAACGTTAATGATTATGAATTTTACGAGGTTAATAATAATAACAATTTTTTAAAATTAAATTTATTTGCTTGCTTGGCCGATTGCTGGCTGCCATTAATCGGCTAATAGTCGAGCGCCATTAATGGGCCGACGTTATCATTCCGGCTATAAGCCGTTTATCGGCCAATAAAAATTGCCATTGCTGAGCCATTAATCGACATTCTTGGCCTAGTAATTGCCTGATCTAGGGCCGATTTCCAAACTTTGTATGGGTTGCTGATAATTTAACAGCAAAAATTGAAAATAAAAATTTGCGGTTAATTTTTGCTCAATTTAAAGGTAATTTTTTACTAGGAAAAAAAATTGGTAATGTTCATTCTTACCATTTCAGAAAGTAAGCAAATTCATACATAAAAACGTCTACAATTTGACGGTAAAAAAATACTTTACAATTTTTCAAGTCAAATTAACAATAAATTGACATAACAATTTGCCTGAAAATTTACGACAAATTTTTTCTAGTCAACTTTTGAAGTAAATTTGCATTCTAACTCGGGTAGTAAATTTACGTAAAATTATATAGCAATTGTCGTCAAAAACGGAAAAGTCTGAAGTTGACAGACATTTGACGAAATATTCAAGGAAACTTTTAGAAAGTAAACTTTTGCTAAAGCAAACTGCTATTAGGATTAATTCAATTTTATTAAAAATTACTTAAACAGATGGGATAATTTTCTAGAATATGGAAATATTTGACCGTTAACTAAAATTTTTGAATAATTTTAATAATAAAATTCTCTGCATCTAGATAGTAGAAAATAATACATTTCTGAAATTAAATGAACCGTAAGTCAAGTAAAACGTTGAATAAGAAATTATAGTTCAACCAAAAACCATTCCAACTCTCAAGGCCAATTTTGAAATCTGAAATTTCTCGAATTCGGGATTGAATAATTATCGACAATGTATCTATAGAGGTATACATATTCACTAAATATCGTGTATATATACACTAACAATAACAATTTCATCCCGAATGAAAAAAGTCTTGGATTGAAAAATTGGACCTTGGTACTAAAAGTATAATTTAATTATAATTATCAAGATTATCAATCCGAATTGAAAATAAACATTTGAAAAAAAATATTTAAATCAAAAATTTGGGTCTTAAAGATTCATAATACTTTACTATTATTCTAGTTCCTGGAAACAGATAATATACGAAAATTGTGTTTGAAAAAAAAAAAAATTTATTTATATATCATTTAAGTGTCAATTGGGGCCAGTTTTTCAAACTGGGTTTATTTTCATCTGGTTTTCAATATTGCTAGTATTGATTATATTCATTATTCAATATACATTAATAATATATAGATAGACCAGCAATAATTATTTAAACCCAGATGAAAATAAACCCGGTTTGAAAAACTGACCATCAAAGTTATTTAAACAAAAAATAATTTCCCCTAAAAGATTTACTGGCAGTTCAATTATTCGTTCAAAATCAGTATTGATAAAGGAAAAAAACCTACTAAAACTGATTTTAAGTCATTCCTTCTACATGTATATACGACTTACATACAATATTGATGATCGTGAAACTAGCCATGTTTTGATGAATAACCCATTTAATATATCTAACGTTAACAGCTAAATTAATATAATAAATGTGATAGCTCTTATTCATTACAAAAAAAAAAAAAAAAAAAAAAACACTTTCAGAGAACAAAGAAATACCAAATCTAGGGAAAAGTTTTAGCCAATCAGAAAACTTGGCTCCGCCCATCTTCTATCTCTCTTTTTTAGCGAAACCAAATTCCCGGCCCTACTAATAAACAATAAAAGTATTACATTGCAAGTTAATTGCCAGAAAGAAATATAAATTTTACAGAATATAAAGTACGTTAATATTGCAAGTATAATTGCCTGATTAATAATCGATACTAAATAATAAAGACGTCTGAACGCTAATTAATCCAGGATCGAAGTGATTGACCGATGATTTAGGGCGTAGGACTCGTCTCGGGACTGTCCCCACTTTACCCTTACGGACATGCGTTGACGTGACAATCAGTCATGTGACCATGTCACTATGACTTGTGTAGTTTCATACGGCAACGAGACGGGGAAAATTGAGAATCGCAAGGCTGAAGGCGAAGAAGACAATTCACATTGTCTCAAAATATATACATCTATATATATATATATATATATATATATATATATATATATATATATATATATATATATATATATATATATACACATCGGAGTGTCAGTTAGCTCGTAAATAAAGCAATTATAAAAATTTGCACCGCAAAATAAATAAAACAGAAAACAAAAAGAATAAAACCTACATAAATGAAAAGTGTTATCGGTTGTGAGTGCCTAGTTAAGTGTTTACTCACATTTGTGAGTGTAATTATATCCATATGATAAAATAAATAAATTCAAATCTATATCTTAAATATTATGAAAAAAAATATATAAAACATTGTGCTATAAAAGAAGGGTGTAAACCACATTTTTGGGAGTAATTATCTTTGTAAAAGGATTATAAATAATCCAAAATTTATGTCTTAAATATTGTAGTGGTTGGTATCTTGAATTAATATCACTTATACACTACAATAATAACACACTTAAATTATAAATAATAATACCACAATTAACAGCAGTAAAAGAAAGCAAGAGAGAGCAATATAGTTTATTGAGATACAATGTTTGCTGTTTAGTTGTCAATATAAGACTGACTGACTTTTGTCGCGTATCTATAAAACAAGAGAAGAAGGCATTTGTTTTCTAGCTATTCGAATATTTAAAAGATCAGTTTCACATTCGTTACACTACCCCCTTCTCAATAAATTATCGTCCCGATAAAGTTTGTGTTGGAAGAATCGAACTTAATTGAAATTAAAACTATTTACAATCTTCGTTCGATTCCGCTATGGTCCCAACACACCCTATCTATCACCCTACAGGGAAAAAAACACCATAGCCCAAAAACAACCCTGTAGGCTAACGCAAAGATAATAAAAAAATAAAAAAATAGTCTATAGCTTAATTGAGCTAAGAATTTATAATAAAAAAAATAATATATTCTGCTAAGAAGTTAATCAGTGCACGTGACTCTATTTTCCTATTCAACGAATCAAAATAAATAAAATTAAAAATGTAACCCTCCTCTTGATTGAATGGACCTTTAATGGGAATGGGATCAGGTACGGGATGGGAACAGGAACTCCTTCCTCTCCTCCTTGAAGGACTAGGAATGGACTCCTTCTCTCCTTCCCCAATGAAATTGGAAATATTATCTGCACATAATAGAAAAAAAAAACAAAACGAGTATCTCCAACATTTTATTAAATTTCATATTTAAACATATTTCATCATTACATTCTATTATTTATCAGTTGTTCATTATAAACTTTTAGTGTGATCAATTCAATAATTTTCGATCTTAAATGCTCAATGTTCTGCCGTTCGATTCATCCAGACCATTCTCCGATATGTTATCTCGAGCTAACATACCAATGATTCTGAATAACACACGTTGCAACGAATTTCATTTTCTCCCTAAAAGCTCCTCGGAAACTCTCCAGGGTATCCACCTATCTCTCAGAAGTCGTGGCCATCAACAAAAGAGAAATGTCGACTGTGTCAACTCCGGATGGATCCCAAAGCTCCAGTCAGGTTGCTCTTAGCCATTGATAAGTCCTCAGAATCAAACTTTTGATCCTCGGTGAGCTCACTTAGATCAAAAGAAATATCCAGTCTCCGATCAATGACTGAGGGATCTCGGGAACCCCGCAACGATTAATCGTTCAAGGCCCACGGCCAGACTTCCCTTCAGCTAATATACTCAAACCCAAAACATTTCCAGTCTTCATAGAATCCCGGGAATCCCTCGAATAACGTTACCACCGAGATCGTTCAGAGCCCTCAGCCAGACTTCTTTCAGAATCTCGGGAACTCTTCAGCAACGTCTACAGTGTGGCTATTCAGGGTCCACTGCCAGATTTCTCCTAAGGACTATACCAGTCTTTAGTAGTCGTTCAGACATCTTCAATTCTATCAGTTTGCAAGATATCCTAGACTAACTAACTGACTACAGAATCCCGGGAACCCTTTACAACGTCTACACTGAGATCGTTCAGGGCCCCAGCCGGACTTCTCTTTATTTCTTCTTATTGATCACAGTACGGTGCAAGACGGATTACATGCACGATTATATATTTTCGTTTGGGGATTTTTCTGATTCTATAAACTACGTTATTTAGCCTATTTTCAATTTCATAAGGACCCTCCCAATCGCATTGAAGTAAATAAATTTTTAATTATTTTGGTTATATCGAGGTTTCTTATTTTGTTGCGAATTGTGTTGATTATTTATTTGTGGATTTCTACAATCCCTCGTGAAATGACCTTGTTTATTACAATTCCAACATTTACGATCACTATTATCAAATTCTAGTTTTCTTTTTAAATTAGTTTTATAATTATCTAATTGTTTAAAATTATTATTTGGGTGAATTTTATTTCTTTCCTCACTGTCAATTAATTTTGAAATCGATTCTAATTCTAAAGCTCCTTCTAAAGCTTTATTTAACGTAAAAATTTTTTCGGATCTTAAAGAATATCGTAATTTTTTGTCTAGTAACCCACTAATAAATTGTTGAGAAGATTAGCGTTCAATCATATCATCTGTTAAATCGGGATACGCGAGGCGAGAAAGTTTGTCTATTGTTTCAGCAAAGCTGTCAAGATACTCGTTAAATTTTTGTTTTTTATTTTGTAATTCATTTAAATACACATAAGAAAATTTTCTTTCTCCGAATCGCGATATTAAAATTTCTTTAATTTTATCATAATTTTTTAATTCATCCGACGATAATTTTTCTAAAATTGTTTGAGCTTTTCCTCTCAATGAAGTTCCTAAGTATGATGCTTTAATTTGATCTGTCCATCCGTTGTGATTTGAAACGATTTCAAAATGTTTTAGATATCTATCAGCAGATATAGAAGCATCAAATGTGTCTGGTTTAATTGAATCAATCGGTCTAAAAACAAATGATGGGTTTGATGTCGCGATTATTTTTGGTTTGTTTTTATCAAATTTTTCGCCTGATTTATTTTCTAAATTTTTATTTATTTCCGCGTCAACATGAATTTCCGCGTCAACATTAATGTTCCGAGGAGGAACGGCATCAAATGTTGTGTCGCGACTACTATTATTATTATTATTAGTAAGGGGTACATCACCGGATTTGTTTCCTTTTGATGTATCTTCTAATTTATCCATGATCCTGTAGAGGAAACCTTCCATCCTGGAGAATTTGGATTCCAGGCTGTCGAACCTCTTCTCATCCTCCTCTCTCTTCTTGTTATCTTCCTCACTCTTCTTCTCCAGATAACACGTAATTTGCTCGCGGAAATCTTCCAGCTTGTTGTTAAGCTCGCTCCGCAATTTATTGTCCCGAGCGTCCTTGATGATATCCGAGACATCATCGGAAATTGTTCGTCTTGTTTGTCGCGGCATAATTATTAATATTGTTTTTTTTTTTTTTCATGTAGTACATCACACAAATAAATTCAAATATGCACTTTGACACCGATTAAGAAAAATATTTTCACAAAACTTAATTATTTAATCACTGAATTCGTTTAAATTATTACACGCACTTGAAATCTATATTATAAAATATATTCACAAATTTTAATTAATTCATCACCGTATTTATTTATAATACTACGTGAACTTTAACACTATAACATATATCCACAGAACTTTTTTTTTTTTTTAATTCATCACCGAATTTACTTATTTTACTACACGCACTTTAATATAATAACACATATTCACAAAACTTATTCAATTCATCACTAAATATATTTAAATTCACACGCACACTTTACCACAAATTAAAAAAAAAATATGTTTTCACTAAACTCGTTTAATTGATCACTGAATTTACGTCTTTTTTTAATATTAAAAACACGATCGTTTCGAATCTTCGCCTTTCCCGTCGCGTCGCAATATTTTGACAGCTATTTTTATTTTATATTTGTAAATACACACGACGGTTACGCGCACTTCTGACACCAAATTGTAGTGGTTGGTATCTTAAATTAATATAACTTATACACTACAATAATAACACACTTAAATTATAAATAATAATACACTGGTCACAGAAATTAAGGGATAGAAAAAAAATCCGAAATTTTTAGGTGATTTTCAACATGCTGTAACTCGGTGAAAAATGGTCGTATAAAAAAAATAAAAAAAGCAAATTGTAGCCTCAAGTTTCTAGTTTTCAGATCTGGACCTCAAAATTTTTTATCATGTACGGTTCCGGAGTAATCATAAGAAAACCAACGAAAAAAAAATTTTCAAAATTTTTGCTGGTCTTTCAATACCTCTATGGGCGACAATAAATTTTTTTGAATAATCCGACTGTCTGACTTTTCTCGGAAATTTTATGCCCTTTAATTTGGTGGCCTCAAAAAGTCTCTACGACGATTTGGCGCCGAGTTATCATTGATCAAAGCAAAAAAGTCCATTTTGGCTTTGATAATCAATAACTCCGGATGTATTAGTCGTACAGAGAATGGAAGCAGGGTTTTGAAAACTGGAAAACATTCTCTATAAGGCAAAATTAGTAGCATTTGATAGAAAAATTTTTTTTAAAGCGATATTGTTTGGTAAAAAACAGGTCAAAATTCACAAATTTAAGGATATTCGGAAATCTTGCTATAACTTTGGATATAACGGATGAACAAAGGATATCTTCGACTTTTTTTCAACCTCAAAGTGCCCTGAAAAAACCCTGAAAATTTCAAATCACTGCGATTTTTCTTTCTTAGTGCCCCGAAGCTTTAAATTTATCGATTTTGTCAAAAATCACCATAATTGGTAGTCTCTCGGTTTTTGTTCATTTTTTCGATTTGAAAATGGTTTTTTTACCGATAATCTTCATTTCTTTGATCAAAAAGATCGATTATCGAAAAAATTGAAAAAAAAAAAAATTTTGAAAAAAATTTTTTTTTTTTCAAAATTTTTTTTTTCAAAAATTTTTTTTTTTCAAAATTTTTTTTTTTGTTGTATCTACAATGATTTATCATTGTCAAAAAAAATTACTAAAATTTTTTTTACCGCTGTAAGTGCATCTGCTTCAAATGTTAACTTAATAAACATACCCTTTGGGTAACTCTAATGCCGGCGGTAAAAAAAATTTTAGTAATTTTTTTTGACAATGATAAATCATTGTAGATACAACAAAAAAAAAAATTTTGAAAAAAAAAAATTTTTGAAAAAAAAAATTTTGAAAAAAAAAAAATTTTTTTCAAAATTTTTTTTTTTTTCAATTTTTTCGATAATCGATCTTTTTGATCAAAGAAATGAAGATTATCGGTAAAAAAACCATTTTCAAATCGAAAAAATGAACAAAAACCGAGAGACTACCAATTATGGTGATTTTTGACAAAATCGATAAATTTAAAGCTTCGGGGCACTAAGAAAGAAAAATCGCAGTGATTTGAAATTTTCAGGGTTTTTTCAGGGCACTTTGAGGTTGAAAAAAAGTCGAAGATATCCTTTGTTCATCCGTTATATCCAAAGTTATAGCAAGATTTCCGAATATCCTTAAATTTGTGAATTTTGACCTGTTTTTTACCAAACAATATCGCTTTAAAAAAAATTTTTCTATCAAATGCTACTAATTTTGCCTTATAGAGAATGTTTTCCAGTTTTCAAAACCCTGCTTCCATTCTCTGTACGACTAATACATCCGGAGTTATTGATTATCAAAGCCAAAATGGACTTTTTTGCTTTGATCAATGATAACTCGGCGCCAAATCGTCGTAGAGACTTTTTGAGGCCACCAAATTAAAGGGCATAAAATTTCCGAGAAAAGTCAGACAGTCGGATTATTCAAAAAAATTTATTGTCGCCCATAGAGGTATTGAAAGACCAGCAAAAATTTTGAAAATTTTTTTTTCGTTGGTTTTCTTATGATTACTCCGGAACCGTACATGATAAAAAATTTTGAGGTCCAGATCTGAAAACTAGAAACTTGAGGCTACAATTTGCTTTTTTTATTTTTTTTATACGACCATTTTTCACCGAGTTACAGCATGTTGAAAATCACCTAAAAATTTCGGATTTTTTTTCTATCCCTTAATTTCTGTGACCAGTGTACCACAATTAACAGCAGTAAAAGAAAGCAAGAGAGAGCAATATAGTTTATTGAGATACAATGTTTGCTGTTTAGTTGTCAATATAAGACTGACTGACTTTTGTCGCGTATCTATAAAACAAGAGAAGAAGGCATTTGTTTTATAGCTATTCAAATATTTAAAAGATCAGTTTCACATTCGTTACAATATTATATTAAAACAAAAAGAAAGTGTAAATAAATGTTTAAAATTAAAAATAAACTCCTTTGAAGAGTATCACCTCTAATTTCCATTAAGAAAAACAAAGGAATTTTTATTTTTAATTACCAACTACAATCGAGCATCAAATAAACAAACAGTGCCTATAATTATTGTGTATTATTTATAAAAAAAAAAGTTAACATTATCACCCAACCCTTACTCGAAGATCGCTGTACGAGAGAGTCAGCAGTCCATCCAGAGATCAACGGGGAGGGAATATTCCAAAAAGTAAAAGAAAAGACAGTATCAGCGTAAAGGTAAGAAATTTTATAATTGGTTTTTTCCTTTCTCAACTCAGTAACGAATTTTTAATCAGCCTCAAAATTTAATTGGAAATAAGGACGCTATAAATCCTAAATCGTATGTATCAATTTGCATATTTTATATTCATCGACTTATGAGACTAACTCTGAGTTAATCAACCTAGAATTAAAGAAAAACTTACATCGAAACGTATCCCTAAAATAAAATAAAATAAGGCTTGAATTAAACATTTAAGCTAAAAATTGCATTTGTTAGTCTGAACGCCCTAATCCACGCAACCAAATATTAATGAAATAATAGTCGGACATAACAATACCATCAACCTGGCCGTTACTGCCGTCCGCCAAACTATGAAGACTCATCGCATCAACTAGACTTTGCACTCTTTTGGAATAGCTGGACATTTTTATTAAACTACATATATATTACACAATTATTTATTTTTTTATCCATATACATATGAGGCATTCCACGCCAAATCGACCACTTTTGAACCCGACCCCTTTAGATTTGGCTGAAAATTTTTTCTCTTTTTCCAACTTATCAAAAACGTTTCTCATAATTTTTGTGAATTTTTTCACCCAACGGAAAAAAAGTAATAAATTTTTGAAAAAAATGGCTTTTTTTGTTTTAAATAACTATAACTTTTTCAAAATTTGACTGATTGGGACGTTTTTTGTTCAAAATATTTGTTTTTAAATGTACTTTTAAAAAAAAAATACCAAAAAAATTTTGCAACCTATCTTCATTGTTTTTTCGTAGATTTTTAGAAAAAATCTAATTTTCAATGTTTACCATTTTTGATTTTTGATTTTTTTTTTTATATAAAACTTTGACATTTTCTGGAGATCCTTAAATTTTTTCAGAGTGATGTTTTTTCAATTTATATTTTTTTATCCAATTAAAAAAAACATTTTTACAATTAGCCTTATTTCTCATATCACCATGCTTAAAATTTTCGAGAGTGCTTAGGAAACTTTCAAATTTGGAAAAAAAAAAAAATAAAAACAATAAATTTAAATGGTAATCCTCGAAATAATTTGAATTTTGTTCAAAAAATCAAGTTCAAAAATAGAATAAAAGGGCTGTTATGTCCGACTCCGGAATCTTTTTCAAAATTCATGTTGAACATCCTGAGAAATAGCTATTCCATTTCTTATAATAGAAACCAGGATAGATGCAGCTAAGAGGTACAAAAAGCGTACCAGTTTTCTTTTTCTCATGTCTCTCATTCCCTTATTCTTTCCGCCTCCCCACTTAATTTTTCAATGATCTTCCTATGCGTGGTGACACCCACAATTAACATGGACTTAAATTAAGTTCCGTCAACGGGACATCTCATACTTTGTAAGACGCTGCGAATTCCCCCTACCCTGACTCGGACTCCATGGTTGCATCTTAAAATTTTTTCAAGAGCAAAATTACTCTACCGAGCACCGGCTTGCTTTTCGGTTTGTAGCTGAGTTACCCCTCAGCAAAGAGTCAGTAATTAGGTACAGCAGTATCCTCAACCTTTCAAATTTACAATAAAACAAAATGAAACCGATCATCATCGCTTTTATATCGCAGTTATAGAATAAATATATGCATCTATATATTTCAAAATTATATAAGGAAAAAAAATAAATAAAGTAAAGAAATTATAATTGCTAAAAAAATAAATTATAGCGCAAACGAAAATTAATACATCGGAAAAGTGAATGAAAATTTCGCATCGCGAGAGAAAATTAAAGTTGTCAAAGTTAAAAGTGTTATTGGTTGTGAGTGATTAGCTCCGAGTTTATTTATTATCTTGAGTGAAATTATATCAAGTTTACTACTATTATAGAACTAAAAAAATAAAGCCATACATGTGTAATACAAAAGAAAATATCATCCTTTGAAAGAGTATCAACTCTATTTCCCATAAGGAACATTAAAGGAGTATTATTCTCACAAATATAAAATTAAAAACATAGAAAACCGAAAATCTTAATGTATATTAAAAGTGTAGTAAATTTTCAAAAATAAAGATACGATACTTTAAAGAGTATCATCTTTATTTTCTATAAAGAAACATAAAGGAATTTTATCTTTATTAAAGATTAAAAGTTTAAAGGTGAAAATAAAAAGAAAATCAAAGTGAAACGAATTTTTTGTATTTGATTAATTAAAATAAGTTAGTTAGTAGTAAAATCCTACCCCTAAGCGAAGACCGGATTGTACGAGAAAGACAGCAGCCAATCCAAGGGTCTACATCAGGAGATCACATTCAAGGACCCAGAGATCGACTTCGAAAGAACATCTTAGCAAAAGTAATCAAAAGAGAAAACAACGCAAAGGTAAGAAGTTCATAAGTGGCTATTTTATCTTTTCTTGACTTAATAACAACATTTCTGTTGTAATATTGATTAAATAAAGACATGCCAGGACTGGTTGGTGGTTGGGTTGTTTGAAAAATACGCATATTTAAAAATATAACAATATTTTTATTTGTCACAGCACAAAATATCACTGGGTTGCAAATTAAATAGTTTATTTAATTTATAAATACTGTTAAATGTCTGAGCTCATGAATACGTGGATGATTGAATACAAAATATTGAGTTGAGCTCGAGTAAATAATGAATTAAAAATAATCAAGTTGAGTTAAATTGAACACTGAGTTGATTACAAAATTGTCATGATAATAAGTAACATGATGTCAGAGGTTACTGAGCGAAGTGAATTATTTGAACACGCAATTACTATTTTTAATAGCACTGAATACATAAATAATTTTGTTATTGAGTTTTTAATAGTGATGATCACTTAATTGAATTTAATTTAATGAGCTCATGATAAATTACACTGATTTTAATTTATTTGTTGAACACGTGGTAGCATGATAGCAGAGGCTACTGAGCGAAACATAACTTTCAAATTAATTAAGAAATTGAGCATAATGATAATTAAATAAATAATAAAACTGAGTCTTTTCAATTGATTGAGCACTGATAGCAAGTAAATGTTTAATAAAAAATGCACCTGTTGCTTTCTCGATGATATAACCTCGTGAGGAACAGGTTGTAGAACGCTGGATTTCTTGATGTTGTTTTATATTTATTTTTTGAGCTCTGAGCTCGCAATTATAAAAATAATTATATTTTTCGATAGAGTTATGAACCCTTAACGTAGTTTATTGATTACTTTTGATGATTTACTCGAGATGAGCGCAATTTGAATAGATTATACAAAACACGTGGTGACACTTGAGATTGTACACTTATCCAAAAAATTAAAGGAACAAGAAAATTTTATAAATTTTTTAGTGATTTTTGGAAGGCTGTATTTTCGTGAAAAATGATCGTATCAAAAAAAATAAAAGAGCAAATTGAAGCTTGAAATCTCTAGTTTGAAGATCTTTCAGCAAAATATTTTTTTGAGCCACGGTTTTTGCGGAATCATAAGAAAAAGGTCGCGACAAAATTTTTCTAAATTTTTTGGTTTTGTTTTTTAGGTCTACGGGGCCGGGAAAAATTTTTTCAAAAAAACGAATTCATGGCTGGTTTAGGAAATTTATTCAGCTACAATTTGCTTTTTTTGTTTTTCTGTACGACAATTTGCTGTTGAGATATCAGCCTTCAAATGAAAAAGGATTCTTTTGTCTTTGATTATTGATATCTCAGCAACTAATGATCACACAGTAATTTAAAGAGCAGTTTAATAAACTTGAATAAATTCCCTACAAGCTCCATTTTCGATTTTTCCAAAAAAAAATTTTTTGTCATCCTTGATATTTATTTGAAAAACCCACAAAAAATGGCCATTTTCTGGTTTTTTAGTCGACTAATCGCTACTCTGCAAATATTGATAAAAAAAATAATGTTGCCAGGTAATTTTACAGCTTAATATACTCCGAAAAACCCTGGTAATTTTCAGATTGATCCATTGAACCGTTTGTCCGGACCGATCGCTCAAAGTTTTACAAAACAATTAAAGGAACAAGTTTTGTTCCTTAATTTGTGTAATCATTACTAAAATGAAAAAATTAATTTTTTTTGGATTTTCTTTCATTTTTGCGTTAGTTATTCAGTAAATGTGAGGTAAAGAGGAAAAAAAAAATTTTTTCCAAAAAACGAAAAAAAAATAACCCCCTGAATAAAACGTAAAAAAAAAAAAATGTAAAAAAATTCTTGTTTGGTCTCGTTTTTTGGAAAAAAATTTTTTTTTTCCTCTTTACCTTACATTTACTGAATAACTAACGCAAAAATGAAAGAAAATCCAAAAAAAATTAATTTTTTCATTTTAGTAATGATTACACAAATTAAGGACCAAAACTTGTTCCTTTAATTGTTTTGTAAAACTTTGAGCGATCGGTCCGGACAAACGGTTCAATGGATCAATCTGAAAATTACCAGGGTTTTTCGGAGTATATTAAGCTGTAAAATTACCTGGCAACATTATTTTTTTTATCAATATTTGCAGAGTAGCGATTAGTTGACTAAAAAACCAGAAAATGGCCATTTTTTGTGGGTTTTTCAAATAAATATCAAGGATGACAAAAAATTTTTTTTTGGAAAAATCGAAAATGGAGCTTGTAGGGAATTTATTCAAGTTTATTAAACTGCTCTTTAAATTACTGTGTGATCATTAGTTGCTGAGATATCAATAATCAAAGACAAAAGAATCCTTTTTCATTTGAAGGCTGATATCTCAACAGCAAATTGTCGTACAGAAAAACAAAAAAAAGCAAATTGTAGCTGAATAAATTTTCTAAACCAGCCATGAATTCGTTTTTTTGAAAAAATTTTTCCCGGCCCCGTAGACCTAAAAAACAAAACCAAAAAATTTAGAAAAATTTTGTCGCGACCTTTTTCTTATGATTTCACAAAAACCGTGGCTCAAAAAAATATTTTGCTGAAAGATCTTTAAACTAGAGATTTCAAGCTTCAATTTGCTTTTTTATTTTTTTCGATACGATCATTTTTCACGAAAATACAGCCTTCTAAAAATCACTAAAAAATTTATAAAATTTTCTTGTTCCTTTAATTTTTTGGATAAGTGTATAAAACGAATAGATAATGGCGTCGGTCTTCTTGCCACGAGGCAGGAAAAATCCATGCGCATGCGTCGCACAGCGCAAGTCAAGTTTGAATAGATAGACACTAGGCCCCAGTAGGTGCTGCTTCTATTTGCCGGAAGTTCAACTACATTCAAATTTGAATGTAGTTGTGATTACGCAACAATTTCAATCAGCCTCAAAATTTGAGCTGTTAAAGGAAGCTATAATTTTACAATTATATTTATCGATGAACATATAGTCTATTTACATGTTCAGAAAAATTTCTCTGTTTAAATATAAACTAGAAATCAAAGAAAGTCCACATCAAAACGTATCCCTAAACAAATAAATACGGCTTAAACTAAACATTTGAGCCGAAAATTGCATTGGTTAGTCCGAACGCCTAATCCACGCAAACCAAATATTAAATAATTAATAGTCGGACATAACAATGAATTTTCTGGTGGCAGCGGTGGGATTCGGTCGTTAGAATATTTTCTTTCATTTCATAAAATGAAAATCATTTAAACAGTATAATCTATGAAAGAAATTAAAAAAAATAAATTTTATAAAACTTATAAAAAATTTTATATTGAAAATGTTCAAGATGAAAAATCTAATCCTTTAAAGAGTACTAACTCTTTTTCCTTTAAGGAACAAAAAGGAATTTGATTTTTAATTTGCAAACATTTATATTATATAAAATTATTAAAATAGAGTAACGTAGAAATTTTAGTTTATAGCATCCTTTTTCCTCTTAAAAATAAATTTAAGTATAGTTATAAGGAAACATATATTTATTTGAAACTTTGATATTTGCATTTTTACCGGAAATAATTTTTAGTTACTTGAGTATCAATTTAATATATATATAATCTGGCCCCACGTTGGGCGCCAATTTGTAACGTAATATTTCTAACGACTCAATTAAACCCAATAATTACTCAAAACTTTTTACTCAAAAAATTTATTTCAAAACTCAAAACTCGAATTGCTCAAAATCAAGCTACGTTACACTTCGCACACGAATCACCCCTCTCATCTCCTCCAGATCCTGATGGGCGCCAGCCGACTTTTATTTCCCTGGTATTGGCAACCAGTCTAAACGTACACGTAAATTAAAACCTATAAACTATAGCCTTTGGAGATGAGAGACATGACCGGTGGTAGCGGGGTGTCCTGGTGCGCTCAGTATGCTAGGTTGTGGAGAGAGGGTCACGGTTCTTTCGATGCGAAAGTAGCCGATTATTTACATAATAGAAAAGACGTAAAATAACAAAACAAAACTAAATAAAATACCATAAAGATGACGCGAGAGCAACGCGGAGGGTCCAAAAGACCCGCGGTCCAATACTCTCGGTCCATTACGCAAATAAATACCTGGGCAAGACATCGGGAACCTCTCGACGACGACGAATCACAAACTTAATACACTACTAAAAATAAAGATCAACTAAAATAAAATATAAATAAATAATGCGGTAATTTACGACAGTTAATTGATACGACAGACGGCTCCAAGAGCACCATACCCAGAGCTACAGGCTCCAAAACGACGAAAGGTCTAGCGGTTGCGGTCGAGGTCCACCATGGCGACTCTCCAACTCACCACCGCTTACTCTAAAACTCCAAACTCGACTACTGGGTCGACTCGTACACGAGCGACGCCAGGTCTCAACTTTTCTCTTCAACGGTACTCGCACAACTCCTTCACGATAATCTCCCACTCTAACTCGCTTACTCTACTCCATCTCTTTCAATCCTACATTCTCGCTTCTCCATCCATTCTTACCTTCACAAACATTCAAGCCGTGGACTCACGGGCCTTCCCGTGATGTCACTCCCCGTGATATCCGAGGTTAGCGAATTGTTGGCTTCCTCGAGCATCGCAAACGAGTCCTGCCATCCCCCTAATTACCGTACACGTACCCCAGCTAACTTTAGGTACCACCACGAAGGGGCGGCGACATCTCAGTCACACCTCCGTGATCACTACGTCAACCCCGAGGGCTAAGCCTAGGCCTAGTCGTCATCACTGGTCGGGAGGCACGTTATCTTGGCCACTATCCGCGACACAGCTAGACATCCCCCGTTAAATCCACGCTCCATCACACAGACACTCAAGAAACATACCCCATATCATACACGTACTCTATCACACACTTAACTGATCATACACATTTATACTCCATATCCTCGACTCATTCTCTACTACACTCAACTCGACACACATACTCACGTTATTTCTCTCTAGCACACAGACTCATACATACTCCAACCTTCAACTCCATCCCCTCGGCAATGTAACGTCACAATATATAAAGTGGTGTTAAGAAAGAAAATTTTTCTTTTGTTTTCAATCCGTATAATCATAGGAAAAGTATTCTTTTGTGGAGTTCTTGTTTTGCTACAGATTATCATATCTATTTCCTGAAAAGTGAGAAATCAATTATATTTCATCATAGGAACATAGTGAGACAAAAGTTTACATAAAAGAAACATTATAAAAAAAAAAATAATTTTTCAGAGTTTCAAGACAACTGTTATTTTTAAAATATATATAAATTTTATTATTTTGTCATTTTGTGCATGTGATTGGGGCTGATCCTCAAATTTAATCTTACTAACATTATAGTTCATTATATATCGAGGTCCATATATTGCCTCCAAACCCCATACGGCATCTTAACGAAAAAAAAAAAAAACATAAAAACGGAATCTGATTTTGCAGCAAGATTGCTATCTAAAGTTGGGTAAACATCCAATATCGAAAAAAAAAAAAAAAAAGGAATTTTTCATTTTTATTTCCCTAGTATAGAAAAAAAAACTATATTACGTTTAAAAATTTTGAAAAATTAATTAATTCATAAATATTTTAAGCTAAAATAAATAAAAATATATTCATTTAAGTAATCAGACCATTATTCAAGTTGCTACGGTAATCTTATCGCAGGAAGTATCGGATTTCGCTGACTAAAATCCTTAATAAATTGTTTATAAATCTTAAGGAAAAAATGTATAAAACAAAACCAGCGATAAAATAAAATAATAAAAAGCGTATTAAATAACTATCAATTATTTATATATACGTACATTGCCGCGGGGGTGGAGTTGAAGGTTGGAGTATGTATGAGTCTGTGTGCTAGAGAGAAATAACGTGAGTATGTGTGTCGAGTTGAGTGTAGTAGAGAATGAGTCGAGGATATGGAGTATAAATGTGTATGATCAGTTAAGTGTGTGATAGAGTACGTGTATGATATGGGGTATGTTTCTTGAGTGTCTGTGTGATGGAGCGTGGATTTAACGGGGGATGTCTAGCTGTGTCGCGGATAGTGGCTGTTCCGTCTAAAACGGAAGTCGGTAAATAATCGTTATCATCATAATATTTGAAATTTAAATATTTAAACCGGTCGCCATCTAACGGTGTTAAAATACATCCCGTCGCCAACTTGGGTCGCACCGCGAACGCGCGCGCTCAACGTAGCGTCGGTTTCTCAGTGTATCTTCGTTGCACTCATGCTTTCAGTATATCTCTGTCGCTTGGGTGTCTAATTTTTCCGTTCCGTCGAAACGACGACCCGGCGTTACCGCGTCTTTTCGTTAGTTGACCACAAGTCTTCATACGGTACACACTTGCTGTGAACATTCTTTTCGCTACATTGCCAAGCCAATATTTAAAATTAACAACAATTGTTAATTAATTGATTATCAATTACGAATTCGTGCCATCGTGCCAAGATAAGTATTAATTAATACGGTTTCATAAGTTTTGCTAATTATTTCGTTGAGTTTCACTATTATTTCGGGAATTGAATAAAGACCGGGTGTTTTATTACGTCGTAGTAAAAACAAGCCGGGACTTGTTGCGCGTGGGTCTCACCCATCAAACATCGAATATTTAGTTGTGTCGCTATTAATTATTCAATAAGATTGAATTCGATATTTAATCTTAATATTCGTATTACTATTAAATAATAATCGATTCAAATAATATTGAATATTTAATAATTATTGTCTTACATTAAATTCCGTCAGATCATCGATCTATTCGTTTACATCTTAATTACCTTGCAATAATTAAGGATCAATAATTATCATACATACGCGATAATCATAATACAAATAGAACTAAAAATTGATTTATCCGCGCTTTAATCATCATCAACGCATTTGGCCGTTGTCATATAAATATCATCATCAACGCATTTGGCCGTTGTCATATAACTATCATATATAACTTCATTCGTACCATAGCCGCGTGCTAACGGCATCCATCAATCCAATTGATGAGAATTTAATTAACTGCAGTTAAGTAATAGCCTCTGTTGCAAATAATAATAATAATAATAATAATAATAATTTAACGTCGTCATATTGTCTTTGGAATATCCCATTACAATTTTGACATCTCAATTCATATCACCGATCTGATCAATCGGCAACATCGTCGCGACGCATATCAGAACCTAAATATTTAACGACGCAATCGTTATCAACTGAAAGCTTTCACTCATTCGCTCGCATTAGTACCAAGTACTATTCAACTGTCCCGCAGTGGACTCTTACCATCGCATTAGTACCAAGTACTATTTAACTGTCCCGCAGTGGACTCTCTATCATCACAGTACACATTAACACACACACATACACACACATCTCTATATTTCATTTTGTGTCGTTGTTCAACGAATTACCCTCATTCTCATTATCTTAACATTCTCAATCTTTCATTGTATTTCTTCAAAGGGTTTTATGCCGTAGCGCTTTCCCTATTTTTTGGGTCAAAATATATTCTTCGATTTTGATATACCCAAACCACGAGTTTTATTAAACAATACCTGTCATATCCTACCTATCATTATAATAAGTTAATTACATTCCAATTACTAATTTAATTTAATTTACAGGTAAATTTAGATTTTTAAATATAAAATTAAAATCAAAAGAAAGGGAACATTTTCCCACAAACAGTGGCCAAGATAACGTGCCTCCCGACCAGTGATGACGACTAGGCCTAGGCTTAGCCCTCGGGGTTGACGTAGTGATCACGGAGGTGTGACTGAGATGTCGCCGCCCCTTCGTGGTGGTACCTAAAGTTAGCTGGGGTACGTGTACGGTTATTGGGGGGATGGCAGGACTCGTTTGCGATGCTCGAGGAAGCCAACAATTCGCTAACCTCGGATATCACGGGAAGTGACATCACGGGAAGGCCCGTGAGTCCACGGCTTGAATGTTTGTGAAGGTAAGAATGGATGGAGAAGCGAGAATGTAGGATTGAAAGAGATGGAGTAGAGTAAGCGAGTTAGAGTGGGAGATTATCGTGAAGGAGTTGTGCGAGTACCGTTGAAGAGAAAAGTTGAGACCTGGCGTCGCTCGTGTACGAGTCGACCCCGTAGTCGAGTTTGGAGTTTTAGAGTAAGCAGTGGTGAGTTGGAGAGTCGCCATGGTGGACCTCGACCGCAACCGCTAGACCTTTCGTCGTTTTGGAGCCTGTAGCTCTGGGTATGGTGCTCTTGGAGCCGTCTGTCGTATCAATTAACTGTCGTAAATTACCGCATTATTTATTTATATTTTATTTTAGTTTATCTTTATTTTTAGTAGTGTATTAAGTTTGTGATTCGTCGTCGTTGAGAGGTTCCCGATGTCTTGCCCAGGTATTTATTTGCGTAATGGACCGAGAGTATTGGACCGCGGGTCTTTTGGGCCCTCCGCGTCGCTCTCGCGTCATCTTTATGGTATTTTATTTAGTTTTGTTTTGTTATTTTACGTCTTTTCTATTATGTAAATAATCGGCTACTTTCGCATCGAAAGAACCGCGACCCTCTCTCCACAACCTAGCATACTGAGCGCACCAGGACACCCCGCTACCACCGGTCATGTCTCTCATCTCTAAAGGCTATAGTTTATAGGTTTTAATTTACGTGTACGTTTAGACTGGTTGCCAATACCAGGGAAATAAAAGTCGGCTGGCGCCCATCAGGATCTGGAGGAGATGAGAGGGGTGATTCGTGTGCGAAGTGTAACGTAGCTTGATTTTGAGCAATTTGAGTTTTGAGTTTTGAAATAAATTTTTTGAGTAAAAAGTTTTGAGTAATTATTGGGTTTAATTGAGTCGTTAGAAATATTACGTTACAATATATACATATATATACCACGTCAGCTATTTAATAAATAAAATAATCAATCTCAGATTTATGCCAACTCAACTTAATTTATGCCAATCTTACTAATATCAACGAACAAAAGAGTATATACAAAAATAATTATTTTTATAATCAGATTAAGTTTTATTTTCGACAAACTCGCTGAGCAAAGCAAATTTGAGTTATAAAAACTTTCACTTTTACTATTTATTTATTTTTGTTCTTAGAAATATTTATCGCCCCAAAAACAGATTCTCTGTAAATGGTTGCGCCAAGTACACGTTCAACATTGATCTCAGGTTGCATAATAAATAATATTTTCACAAAAAAGGCTGAAATCATAAAACACCAAGTAACTGAGATTTTTAATAATTAAAAAAATTTTCAAATAAAAATGAAAAAAAAAAAATACTTGAACGTACTTGGTGTGCGCTGTTAAACTCAATTTTAAAAATTATTTAAGAGTAAGATATTCAAAACATATCACATGGCTGGATAATTAATTTTTTGCATTTGCGCACACCAAGTACGTTCAAGTGTTTTTTTTTTTCATTTTTATTTGAAAATTTTTTTTTTTTTTTAATTATTAAAAATCTCAGTTACTTGGTGTTTTATGATTTCAGCCTTTTTTGTGAAAATATTATTTATTATGCAACCTGAGATCAATGTTGAACGTGTACTTGGCGCAACCATTTACAGAGAATCTGTTTTTGGGGCGATTTCAAATTTTTTTGTAACAGATAATTTTTATTGATTTTACTACTCTTTCGATGATTTATTATTATTTGTATCTATATTGTTAGACAAGTTAAGAAATTATTTTTAACGTTAAATTTTGGCGCGCCACTGAATTAGCGGTAATGCTGCCCCCTGGGCCGAGTTTGACAAAAACGGAACTCCATTGTCGTCAAAAACAGAAAAGTCCGAAGTTAACGGAAATTTTACAAAAATTCAAGGAAACTTTTGTAAGTAAACTTTTGCTAAAGCAAACTGTGCTATTAGAGTAGTAAACTTAATTGCTTAAAATATAACTACGACATAAGTGTAAATTGACAGAATAATAATCGCAAATTATACTCTAACCCTAATAGCACAGTTTGCTTGAGCAAAAGTTTACTGTACAAAAGTTTCTCTGAATTTATCTTCAAATTCCGTCAACTTCGGACTTTTCCATTTTTTATGACAAGTTGTATGCAATTTATTATTGAATTTGAGGTAAATTTACTGCCAGAATTAGAATGCAAATTCACATCAAAAGTTGACTAGAAAAAAGTTGTCCTTAAATTTCAGGCAAATTTTATGTCAATTTATCGTTAATTTAATTTGAAAAATTGTTAAGTATATTTTTACGCTCTAATTGTAGACAATTTTACGTATAAATTTGCTTACCTTCTGAAATGGTAGGAATGAACATTACCGACCGTTTTTAGTAGATTTTATAAAAATCTAACTATTGTATTTGTCCTCATGATGGAATTTTCGAAAAATTTTGCTACCTCTAAACTCAGCTCGATGAGCTGAGTCAGGAAATACATTCAGTTCAAAAGTTTATATATATATATATATATATATATATATATATATATATATATATATATAATATAATGCGCCGGTCTCCAACGATAGCGTCCGCAATTCTACACCGATCTTAATGAAACTTTAGTATACTTATTCTATGGGCGATTACCTTGGATGAGTTCGAAGATGAGACAATTCGGCCAATAAGTTTAGAAGTTATGATTAATTGAAATTTTATAAAATTAAAAAAAAAAAATTTGTTTGCCGCTTTAACTGGATGTAACTTCTAAACGGAAAGAGATAGCTTATTTTCGTTTGTTCGATGTGAAAGCTCGTCCGATTGCCTACAATTTTGACTATACAGCTCATTGATTGGACCATTTTTTCTAGTAGATAAATGGTTTTGAACACTTACAAAATATTATAAAAACTAATTTTATGCAGGTTTTCACTTTGATTATAGCCACAATTTTAAAGCGATCACCTTGAAACTTAGTATACGTATTTTGTGGGTGACTATCTTGTTCGAGTTTGAAAATGAGCTCAATCGGTCGATTAGTTTAGAAGTTATAGCATTTCAAAATTTTCAAAATGTCCAAAATTCATGTTTTTACTTATTCTTCCTTCAATATCTTTTGAATGTGATAACTTATCTACTTTATATCAAATTCATCTGAAAGCTCTTCGAATAAGCTTCAATTTTCATGCTTATATATATGCCCAGACCACTGAAATTACTTATTTTACCATTCATTTAATGAAATTTTGCTATTGCATTAGTTCTCCTACTTCTTAGTACATTCATGGAGCTACTTAAATTCATATTATCGCAGTGTGACACTTATAAAATCCAAACATCTCAATTCAGTGGGTATATACAATTTCGTTTTATCGACAGTTTATAAATGATATGATATATCAATAACAAGATTAACATTAGTTATGATGATAATATTCTCTATATCTACTCGTCGTTTGATATTTTAATAGGCTTTTTATTTCAAATATTAGTACTAATTTCAAGTATGACACATTGATGTATCGCAATCAATTTTTAATCTTAGAATATTTTATTAGTAGATTTTATTGAAAGCAAATTATCGCCTTTGTCTTTATGGTAGAATTCTCGAGCATTAAAACCATAATCTATCATAATTTTTCGAATAGGGTCCGGAATACCATTGGTCCGATAGTTTGAATATATGCATACGTATCTTTAAATAACGTCAAATCAAAACATATAGTGCATTATCATCAAAAATTCTTTTGAAGCTCATGTAGTTAGCTTCAATTATTGGCATTATACGTATAGTTATTTGATTTTTTTTGTTTTATTGTCTCGAGAATTTTTAAAAAAATGTAAGAAAAAAATTTTTATTTCATTATTAATTATCATTTAAACAGTGAAAAAAATTCAACAATGAGAAATCTACTTCCATTTCGGCTGCCGAATGGCCTTTTTTTTTTCGTACAAGTTTACCTTAAAATTGAAGAAAAATTAACCGCAAATAATTATTTTCAACTTTTGCTGTGAAATTGTCTGCAAATTCGGGCAGCAGATTTCAGGTAATTTCAACATCAAATTACCGTCAATTTCAATGCAAAGTGGCTATTAGGGAACTTTTGCTGGCATTTTGCCGTCCAATACCAGCCGTAAATTTCGAATGAGCTGAATTTCTAATTTAACATCAATTTGCAGATAAAGAGGTTATTAAAATAGTTTAAGTCGTACTCATATTGTTGTCAAACTTAAATATATTTCATCAGATTTCTGTTCAATTTGATAGCAAATATATGTCAACTTGTTGTTCGGTTGTTTTTCTATTTACGATATGACAGAAACTTGAGGTCAGAATTCGACGTAAAGTTGACTGCCAAGAGCTGATGCTTTTCTCAGTGTTGACACCAACGTTCCTGCAACTTTCCCCAATCAAATCGCCAGGATTTCTGAGCAAGAGATAACTTATATTTTGCCGCCTAATCATAGAAGTAGATTTCCGTCGTTAAATTTTACGTTAATAATAATATGTGGGGAAAATGGTTACTAAAGCAGATAACCAAATTTTTTGAGTAAACTTTTGCTCACTGAAAGTTTCCTTTCATTTGACGACAAATTGTTGCCAATTATAAGTAAGATAAATTTCAATAATGATCAACTGCCACTTTTGGAAGGTAAGTTTATGGGAGGAGTAGCCTGAAAGTTACGAGAAAGTTACCGAAAAACAACAATTGTTTTCAATTTGACAGGAAGTCGTTCAAAAGTTATGGTTAGCTAATTAAACAACAATTCTCTACAGTCGATTCTACGTCAATTTCTGGCAGTTGTATCCCTGATAGCAAAGTTGGCCGCAACTTGTCAACAACCTACTGCCGCAACCTGTTGCCAAGTTGGCCGCAAAAGTTAGCATTTCCATAAGTTGACGGCAACTTTCCGAGAAACTTGTCGACAACTTTCAGCTTGTGTAACTATTGCCGACAACTTGTCTACAAGTTGCTCAGAAACTTGGTGACAGGTTGCGGCAGTAGATTGTCGCCAAGTTTCTGAGCAACTTGTAGTCAACAGTTACACAAGCTGAAAGTTGTCGACAACTTGTCGTCAAGTTGGCCGCAACTCAGGTACACCAACTTTTTGATCAGAAACTCTGGCTATCAGGGATTCCACTCAATCAAAATAACTGTGTTTCTTCAGACTCTTTTCCACAACTTTCCATCAATACTTCCTATCAATTTCATATTGTAGTCAAAAGTGGAAATATCTTATATAATTGGCAACAGCTTGTCGTCAAGTTAATGATAATTTTTGCTGAACAAACATTGACTCGGCAAACCTGACTACCCAAATAGCTATTTTAGCTTGAAATTGACGGTAATTTGGTGTTGAAATTCCCTGAATTTTAATGCCCAAATTTGCTGACAATTTGACAGCAAAACTTGAAAATAAAAATTTACGGTTAATTTTGCTTTAATTTAAAGGAAACTTTTTACAAAAAAAAAGTCGGTAATGTTCATTCTAATTATTTTAGAAGGTAAGGGAATTTATACATAAAATTGTCTACAATTTGACGGTAAAAAAATACTTAACAATCTTTCAAGTCAAATTAACAATAAATTGACATAAAATTTGCCTGAAAATTGACGACAACTTTTTTCTAGTCAAACTTTTGAAGTAAATTTGCATTCTAATTCGAGTAGTAAATTTACGTCAAATTAAATAGCAAGTTGCATTCAAATTGTCATGAAAAATAGAAAAGTCCAAATTTGACGAACAATTCAACGAAATTTTTGTAAGTAAACTTTGACTAAAGCAAATTGTGCTATTATGGTATCTAAGTATATATATATAAATATATATATATATATATATAAATATATATATATATATAAATATATATATATATATATATATATATATATATTTATATATATATATATTTATATGGTTTCCAATAAGATACACATACTATAGAAATTTAATTTTGTTAAGATGCTAACCTGAAGAGATTTCTATTAAAAAAAATTTGAGTTAGCTACTTTCATTGCATACTACGATATGAAGTCAGCTGAAAGGCGAAAATTAGACAAAAATCGGAATTTTTCTCTGTGGATCCCTAAATCGGCGCAAGAGAAATTTTTTAAAAATTGGTTTTTTATTAGATCATAAAATTACGAAAATTATAAGTAAATTCGATGGAAATAAGATAATTATTAATAAAAAAATAGATAAAATATAAAAATATGCTATATTTATTGATAATTATCAATTTAAAATCATTGAAAATACGAGTGAGGTTAAACAGTCCTCTGACTCGGGAATAAAGACACACACAGTCGCCTCGCGCCGCCCATGTACACGCACACATATTATGTGTTTGAACGTGTACTTGGCGCGAGACACTGCCGTGTCTCCGGATTAAAAATATAAAAAAGGAAAAAGAAATAAGATATTGTATTTTAAGTACTTTTGAAACGTGGGAAACACATTTAAAACACATTTGTTCATCTAGAATATGAAAGCCATTAAAAGCTCAGTTCTATGACCTCGAGTACTTGAGCGGTACAAAGGATCCTTCAAAAATTTTTGTATGTTGTATTCCCAAAATTTTACAACTTTGGTTTAAGAAAAAAAACAACACGTGTCTTGTTGGAGACAATACTAAGTATTGGAACCCACAATAATTAGCTTAAACATACAGGAAAATCTGTATCTGAACATTTTTAATTTTATTCTATTTTCTAATATAGAAAAAAAAACACTTTAAAACTCTAAACCATAAAGGAATTAAAATAAATCCTAGTTGCAGAGGCGAGGCCATACAAAAGTAAAATATTCTTTTGTTTTAATTTCTATTAGAATTTCAACTTTTAAAAATTAAAGATTGAAACTATCAAAATTTATCTAACTCAAAGTAGAATAAATATTAATCTAAAAATTTGCTTTTCGAGAAGGATTGTTATTTCAAAACAAATTACTTTTAAATCTAAAAAGGGAAATACAAAATACATATACATATACTTTTATTTCGGCAATAAACCATAGTCTAGCTATACAGTGTTTGGAGCCTCACGACTCCAAAGCTGTCTCTCGACCCATCTAAGTACCTAAGGTCATAAAACTCAGGTCAACCTAGTCTACTGTTTATTTGAGACAAAATACATATTCCAAATTTACAATACATATTATTTCTAAAGAAAGATAATAAAAAATAAAATAAATTTAAAAGAATATACTGGTTTAATCTTTGTACTATAAATACATTCATCTGTTTTCGTTAAGATTCATAAACTTTTTGGTAAAAATTTTTACTAGCATGTAGTTAAGCATTTGCGGGAATTATTGTAATTCTAACATTTAAGTAATTAACGTATTTTATAAAATTGGTTTAGCTTAGGTAATTTTCGCGTATGTACGATCACGTGTATGTATAATCAGATCTATCTATTAGAATACCACTTGTGAGTTATTAACTCATTTCTCTAGAGAACAAAAGTGGTTATTTTAGTTATTACTATTATTATTCTAGGGCTAGGTAGCGAGTAGAGATAAATAATTTAAGTCTAAGTTTAAGCCGGAATACAAATATGGAGCAAGAACTCGCTCGTCTAAGACAGGAACTAGAACGCGAGAGATCAGAATCTGAAAAACAGAGACAGGATTTCGCTCGTCAAAAGCGCATACTTGAACAACAGAAACAAGAGGCCGAAGCCGCCGCGGCGAATAACACACTTAATGGAAACGTTACGGTTAATATAGACCCTATCGATACGATTTTACACTCCCGCGAGAGATTTTGCCGCTACGATCCCCATATTATCGGGAGAGGGCGAAACGACATACGAACAATTCGACCGGACGATAACACAACAACTCCATCTTTTACCCCAAAATAATCAAGAGCTATACGTAGCTCATCTCCTAAGTAGAATAAAAGGGCGAGCAAGACGATACGTGGAGGGGAAACGGCTAAATACCGTAAAAGGCGTTTTAGAGATCCTCCGAAAGGAGTTTAGGCCGTTAAACCCGATCCGCTACTTAAGTAGGAAGCTCGTCAGGTGCCAACGGGAACGCGATGAACCCGTGGAGGACTTTTATTACCGTGTAAATGATATCTTAAATAGTTTAGATGCGGTTAAAGATAAGGAAGTTAACGGACATGCAGCCTATGCCTCTGCTTGTGCAGATGCTAAATAAATATTTTATGAAAACCTGCCGAAGCAATTTAAAATCACGTTCGTTCGACAAATCAAAGACGGAAACACGACTTTAAATTCCTTATTCGAAGAAGTCAAAGAAATGATCAAACTCACGGGTGACTATACGAACAATGCAACCCGAGGACGTAAACTCGACAACGAGTACTCGCGCGCGGATGCGTGGGAAAATTCAAAATGGTCCCGGGACTATGATGACCACAGATATCAATCTAAACCTCGTAGAGATTATAATTTCGCTCCTACACCCAATTACGGGCCCGACCCTAATAAGGAAGCCGACTCTCTTGCTTATTCTCCCAAAATAAATCGAAAAGTCACTCCTTTAGTAAATGAGGCAAGCGAGCCGTTAAAAACGAATCTCGGTAATTTAGAAGAGCCCACGGCAAAACCGGAAGGACATCGAATCGCAAGACGCGTTCAATTTCTAGAAAAAACACCAGCTCAAACGCCAGATAACAAAAATCCTGAAACAGAATTTTATCGGAAAAAATATGAAGAATTACTTCAACAAATTGAAACCTCAAAAATCCATAATTTAAACTCCAACGGTGCTCGACGCATGGGGGGGGGGTGTCGAGCAACCAAACTACTCCACCCCCTCAGAGACGCAACGTACTGAGCCCAACCAACGCCGGGGGCTTACAAAAGAAATTCAATGCAAAACCCTTTCCAGAACAATAGGAAACGGCCCAGTAGTCATTCTCAATAACACAAATTATTTTAATAAATCATTAGCAGTTTTGCTAGATACTGGATCATCTCACAATTTCATCAATCTATTTACGTTAAAAAAGGACGTCGAAGTCTACGAGACATCGAAAACGGTTAATGGAATTACTTCCGAGTCCGTCCCGATTATCGGTATAACAACGTTTAAACTCTGGGACCTCGAGATCGATTTTTATGTAACAACAATACCTATTAATCAATATGATGCAGTTATCGGTAATGATTTCTTCGATAATAATAAGGCAATCATATAATTTTTCAATAACACTATGGTTCTAGGAAATAGGCCTATACGTCCTATTCCTATTCTATACAATACACAAAATCATAGGGTTATGTTGAACCTTGATTCTGGGCCTATTATCAAGACATCATGTAGCGATCTGCATGAAAACCATCAAAAAATTTTGATTGACACAGGCGGAGACGTAAGCCTGATAAAACTAAAAGCCTTAAAGCCATATTTACCCGTAGATACTAGTAGAACATTAGAATTAAGTGGAATAGGTAGCAAGATCATTAAAACCTTAGAAGTAGTTTGGTTCAGGATTTTCGAGTCAGAAGCTCTTTTTAAAGAATTCGAATTCCACATTGTAAGAGATGATTTTCCCATCGCCGGTATGGGTATAATCGGTAACGATATTTTGAAAAAACAAAAGGCGGAACTATCATATAATAAACATTCACTTACGTTAATAGACAGACCTACACGTACGATACCCTTCGGTAACAGTGGTGGGGACCAATGGTTTTTGTTAACGTCTAGAACCAGCATGTGTTCGATCGATAACCCCCAGAACATACCAGCTAAAAAGGGGCCGGGTAGACCGAGGAAAACAGATAGACCTAATTCTGCGGGGAAAGAAAAACCAGTCTTTTTGATGCCTAGAGACACTATAGCATCCAGATTGCGACAAAGAGTGGGTGAGTCAAGGTCAACCGACCACCTCTATAAAAGACCTAACTATAAAGAACTGGAGACTTCTGAGCTTACGTCTGCAGACGAAACCCTCAGTAAGTCTAACCCTCAACTATCAAAAGTAACAGTTTCGCCACCCAAGGCATTTCCTAAAGAAATACCCTCCGTGGTAGAAATAGAACCCAATTTTACCCAAACTGACGATACTGAACAAAACGATCCTCGATCACCAGAGAACGGTAACTTAAATATATCGACCGGTAACTCTAGTAACAAAACAATAGAATCCAACAACTTGCAAGATAGTTTTAATAGATTTGATGAAATTGTACGGAAAAGGGAAGAACATGGGGAAGAAGAGCGAAAGCTAAACGAATCGCGTAAAAATCTCGTGAAAGAAATCCGACGATCGTTTAACCGTTTTGATCAGACCCTACAGGGTACGGATAACGATGCCTCGGAACAGGAAGAATACGACGGGGAATTCGAATCGGACGCGGATAACGAAGAGGTCGCGGAAGAATCCGAAATCGATTCCATCGACGAAGCAATGAACGAAAGCTGTCAGCAAGTAACCATGCCCGCGCTCGGCGAGGTAACACCTTTCCTCAACCGACAACTCATGTCCTCCTTCGGAGAGATGTACTGGGATAACGGGGCTTACAAAATATTAAGAACTCCTGCTGGAGAAAAAATTTGTTTTTCGCCGCGGTCTCCATTCACGTTAGATTTAAACGTAACTCCCGAGACTCCAACAGAAAGAACCCACGAAAACTCGGATTCAACCCCAACAAAACAAAATACACCCAAAATAGCCGAACAACCTAAAACAATTAAAACTAAAAACACAGAGGCAACGATCTCTTTAAAACCGAATCCTAGTTATCCACTACCTGAAGCCGTTATAGCACAGAGTGTAAATAAAGCTTTTGAAACAGAACCAGAACTATCGGATCTAGGTAGGGATCTTATTGGTCCGGAATTGACAAAGAATAAGATAGTCGGTACCGAATCAATAGGAGAACCTCTCTTAAAAATATCTCATAGTCGCGACGGACTCACCTATGTTAAGGATAATATAGCGCATTTTCTTTCCGCTGATTGTAAATTCACGCAACCAGTGCCGAAGTTACTGCAAGCATTAAACTATATCTCGGAAGCAGAATTCAAAATAAACAAACCTATAGTAGGACAAGTGTTCGTAACACAGTACGGGAAAAGTCGTGTTTTTACGGTGTTCTTCAAGCATCGGCATTTCGATAAAACTACCCCGGAAATGATTTCGGACGCATTATATAGATTAAGAGGCGCGTTAGAAAGATATAAAATATTAAGTTTAAGAATAGCTGAAAATGGGGATGAGATAGGAGAAGGAATAGAACCTTATTTGACTAAGATTTTCAGATTCTGTCCCATCAATCTGACATTAACTAGAGGTAGAATAATATGCCCGGCAGAAGATCAGAAAATACCGATAATCACTGAACAGCATTCTAGTCTAATTGGAGGCCACAAGGGGGTAGTGAAAACATTCTGGAGGATCCGCGAACGGTATTATTGGCCCGGAATGAAAGAGGATATTCATAAGTTTATCCAGAATTGCGATGTTTGCCAGCGCGAAAAATGGTCGCGAATAAAAACCCGGCAACCCATGATCATAACGGACACGCCTTTCGAGCTGTTTGAAAAGATTTCAATCGATACTGTTGAACCCCTCGAACTCACCCCCGATGGTAATAGACATATCCTTACGATTCAGGATAATTTTTCGAAATTTTGTGCCGCGGTCGCGATACCGGACATACGGACTGAAACTATTGCGGAAGCGTTAGTTAAGAATTTTATCAGTTTATACGGTTGCCCAAAAGTCATCTTATCTGACAATGGTACCTCATTCACGAGCAAACTTTTGAATAAACTAGCGCGAGTTCTAAGAATAAAGGGAGTAACAACTTCCGCATATCATCCGCAATCAAACGGAGCTTTAGAAAGATCACATCATGCCTTAGTTGAATATATTACAGTATTCATCGAATCATTCTCAGATTGGGACAAATATTTAGCTATGGCAATGTTTAATTACAATACAACAGTACACTCAGCAACTAATTTCACTCCGTTCGAATTAATATTCAGGAAAAATGCGCGCTCACCTTCGTCATTCCCCTATTATTCACAAATTGAAACTTATCCCGAGTCAATAGGAAAATTATTAAGCCGATTAAACGAGGACTGAGCTATACCTCGAACTAACCTAATTGATGCAAAAGAACATTCAAAAATCAGATATGATAAAAACTTACATGAGGTAGATTTCTCACCCGGAAAATTCGTGTACATAATAAAAAAACCTAGAAAAGGTAAACTCGATAGCCATTACCACGGTCCCTATGAGATAGTTAAAGTCTTAGATGACGGAACCGTCGTTTTGGAAACAAATGAGGGGCATACGTTCGCGAAACACCTATCTAAATTAAAATTAGCTTTTTCAATTAGTTAGTTCATTAGTAATAACCTAGCAAGTAATAGGAGCATCGACTTCATTTCCTTCAAGAAAAATACTGCTACGGATAAGGTTAATTGTTAGATAGAGCGTATAAGCCTTCCTAGGCTAAATTTACCAATAGTATTTTAGTTATTAAGAGGGGCATCGACCCCATTTCCGTAATGGAACATTCCTATAATCTCTAATCTTAGTTTATAGATTAAATATCCAAACTAGCTGAAGTTATGTCGAAACGCACCAACCCTTGGACCATGAAGGATGCAAAAGTGCATCTGGAGAAGTACCGTCACAAAGGAGGAAGCAGAGATTAAAGGCATTAGAGATTCTTGCAATTGGAAGATTCCAGGGGCCACTGGAGACAAATTTGAGTACGCTTCTCAAAGAACTGTCCAAGTTGACAGGACTGCACGTTAATGACAACAACTTCTTCGCTGGGACATCATTAAAAGAATTCGAAGGTAACCTTCAACAACTCAAATTAAAAGGCTGCTACCTGCTGAATCACGAACACCTGACTAAATTCTTCACGAACAACCAAACGCTCAGCATCCTGACCATTCAAGATTGTGATCGATCGAGACAACGATATTTGGAGAGTATAAATATGCTTCCCTTTATCAACTCAATCAGGAGCACAAAAATCAAGGCGTTAAACTTCCGATCGGGAAATTACCAGGACGATGGATGGTACCATGACTTAAATCTCATCACCAGAAACCCGGGGTTAAAAATCCTCGAGATATCACTGGGTACCAGCAGAAATAATCTCCTCTCAATACCAGCACACGTAAATATACAGCTCTCGACTCTGAGCGTGGTGAAGCCCCACAAACGTCCCGGCAGCTTTTATAGAACGCTTCGCACCAAAATAAACAAACTAGTGGTGACCGGCGCACATTTTTCATATTACACCATCATCGAGATCCTCGACGCAAACGAAAGTATCGAGATTATCGACCTGAGGGGAATCCGGTACTTTACGCATCAACCGGCACTGTTAAACTTGCTAACGAGTGAAGGCGAGTTCCATTAACGAGTCGTCACCATCCTAACTCTATCCAGCGAGACCATCAAAGGGACCTCAACCAACATGAGGACTCCTCAACCAGAGGAGCAACGAATCCTACCGAGTGCTAGTGCGGCCGGCTAGTTAGGAAATAAGATCTAATCATATTTAGAATTAAGATAGTTGATGTATTATTTTATGGTTTCACTAGGAGTATCATCTCCATTCTCCCTCGAGAGACATGAAGGAATCATAGGATAGTGCGTATAGTTTTGGTACAAATTAAGTGTTACAAAAAGAAAAAAAATTTTTATAACAAAAACAAAAAAAATATACAAAATAATAAACAAAGGTATCGTACCTGCTTTTTCCTTTACACAGGAGTATCAGGGCGGATATGAGGCCCTATCATGACGCTCGAGTAGTTAGGGGTTCGTATCCTTCCATGTTAAAAGGGAGAAGGGGGTCTTAGCCCAAACAAAAAAAAAATAATTTTGGTTATATGTGTTAGGTCATAATAAAAAAAAAAAAAAAAAAATTATAATAAAAATAATTTTAGTTAATAAATATATTCCTTTAAAGAGTATCATCTCTATTTTCAATAAAGAAAAATAAAGGAAAAATTTTCCTAGAAAAATAAGTATCAAGAATATCTCTATGCATTGTTAAGACATAAGTATTCACCTATTCAATCGTAAGAATTAGTAGTATAGCACTTTTGCTTTCTAGAATAATCATTTCAGAAACGTATGTGTTTTTATTATTACAGATTTGGAGGATTATTAGATCTCGATCGAAAACATTTCGTATATTTGTTATGCATTTTTGTCTGTAAAGTCCAACTAAAAACGAAAATTTTGAATAAAAAAACATTGAATTTCGACCATTATTACGAAAGTTATGATCAAAAAACCATAAAAAGAGCGATTTTTTTTTCAAATTCGATATTTTTCGAACCATTAATCAAAAAGATCTCAAAATTTACCGGGAAGCCTCTTCTGGGGGTGCTAAAAAATACCAAAAATTGAAGAAAATCGGAAAAATCAATTTTTGAAACTGTCCGATTTGGCGTGGAATGCCCCACATAGATAAATTTTTTTTAAGTTATATTTTCATGAAAAAATATTATGATGTCCAAAAAAAACATTTAATAAATGAAAATTAAATTATTAATTTAACAAATCATATACCGCAAAGATATCTTGAATTTTCATATGTATAATTCAATTTATTTCAGAAACAACAGATTTTACAGCCTTGGCTTACAGGACCTTTTTTGTAGCGAATTTGATTTCCTACAAATTTGTTATTTACCTTTTTTCGGTTACTACAATATTTTCTACGAAAAACTAAAAAAATACGCAAAAATCGCTAAAAATCGACTTTTACATATTTTAACTCTGACCCCGTTCCTGTCACATAAATTGTACTGTAGGAACTTTTGAAGTATAAAGGTTTCCCTACAACTTCTGCCTATGGACAGTAAAAAAACGTGAAATGCAGCAGAGCTGTAGATAATTAAAAAAAAAAACCTCCACTTTACATGCTAAATGAATGGGAAAATTTCAAATTCAATTAGCGAGTTCTTAAAATTAAAATTAAGGCCTCAAATTTTTCTTTTATGTCTAGAACAATATTCCGTCAATGGAGCAAAAAAAAAAAAATAGTCGTTTTAAATGAGCCACCCTGATATATATATCTATATATATATATATACATATATATATATATATATATAGAGCAAACTCACAACCATATCTCACATAACTTTTGTCTTTCGTTTTGAACCTTCCATGGTGGACCGACTCAATTCCTTCTAAATTAATTCCCCCTAAATTCATCTCTTAGTTTACGGACACTTCGTTCCCCCTTGTTCTCAGCAGAATGCCTTTCTACCTGGTTATAAATGGCCACAAACCTGGATTATACAGCTCTTGGAAAGAGTACCAAGAACAGATTCTTGCCTATCCAGACCTAGTTTTCAGACAGTTATCATCTACACGGGAAATTCAGAGGTACCGGAAGTGTTGGCAATCGATCCTCTATCCGATAAACCATGATTTCGAAAGAAATGCCGAAGGTCGGATTACCATCTTTACGGACGGATCTTGTTTTCGCAATGGGTCCTCCGAACCAGCAACGGGTTTAGGAATTCATTTCGGACCAAATCATCTTCAAAATTCATCACTTCCATGCTTCAAAAGAAAGACCAACAACGGTGCTGAGTTAGAGGCTATCCTTCAAGCTTTAAAAATTATCAGAAATTTAAATTTAACAAAAATAGATATTTTCACGGATTCAGAACAATTATGCAACAGCCTCACCATTTGGTATGAGAACTGGAAAAAACGGGATTGGGTCACCTCAACAGAAAGGCCGTTTCGTATGAAAGGGAGCTTAATTACATTAAATCTTAAATGGAGACCCGGGATATTAAGATCCACCACGTTTCCGGCCACGACGGAATCAATGGCAACGAACAAGCTGACCAACTAGCCAGAAACGGAGCTAAACTATTCGAACTATATAAATCGAAGTCAAAAACGGAGTTCAACATTCATTCATCAACTTCAAGCTCAAAGAAATAGAATCATCTCTGAGCTTGGGAGGGAGGGGGGATGTTATGTCCGACTCCGGAACCTTTTTCAAAATTCACATTGACCATCCTGAGGAATATCTATTCTATTTCTTATAATAGAAACCAGGATAGATTCAGCTAAGTGGTACAAAAATCGTACCAGTTTTCTTTTTCTCATGTCTCTCATTCCCTTATTCTTTCCGGCTCCCCACTTAATTTTTCAATGATCTTCCTATGCGTGGTGACACTCACAATTAACATAGACTTAAATTAAGTTCCGTCAACGGGACATCTCACACTTCGTAAGACGCTGCAAATTACCCCTCTCCTGACTCGGACCCCATGGTTGCATCTTAAAAATTCTTCAAGAGCAAAATTACTCTACTGAGCACCGGCTTGCTTTTCGGTTTGTAGCTGAGTTACCCCTCAGCAAAGAGTCAGTAATTAGGTACAGCAGTATCCTCAAATCTCAAATTTACAATAAAACAAAATAAAACCGATCATCATCGCTTTTATATCGCAGTTAAAGAAGAAATATATATATCTATATATTTGAAAATTATATAAGAAAAAAAAAATAAACAAAATAAAGAAATTATAATTGCTAAAAAAAATAAATTATAGCGCAAACGAAAATTAATACATCGGAAAAGTGAATGAAAATTTCGCATCGCGAGAGAAAATTTATGTCGTCAAAGAAAAAGTGTTATTGGTTGTGAGTGATTAGCTCCGAGTTTAATTATTATCTTGAGTGAAATTATATCAAGTTTACTACTATTATAAAAATAAAAAAAAATAAAGCCATACATGTGTAATACAAAAGAAAATATCATCCTTTAAAAGAGTATCAACTCTATTTCCTATAAGGAACATTAAAGGAGTATTATTATTATAAATATAAAAATTAAAAACATAGAAAACCGAAAAATCTTAGTGTATGTTAAAAGTGTAGTAAATGTTCAAAAATAAAGATACGATCCTTTAAAGAGTATCATCTCTATTTTCTATTAAGAAACACGGAGGAATTTTTAACTTTATTAAAGATTAAAAGTTTAAAGGTGGAAATAAAAAGAAAATCAAAGTGAAACGATTTTTGTGTTTAATTGATTAAAACAAGTTAGTTAGTATTAAAATCCTACCCCTACGCGAGGACCGGATTGTACGAGAAAGACAGCAGCCAAACCAAGGGTCTACATCAGGAGATCACATCTAAGGACCCAGAGGTCTACTTCGAAAGAACATCTTAGCAAAAGTAATCAAAAGAGAAAACAACGCAAAGTTAAGAAGTTCATAAGTGGCTATTTTGTCTTTTCTTGACTTAATAACAACATTACGATCAGCCTCAAAATTTGAGCGGTAAAAAGGAAGCTATAATTTTACAATTATATTTATCGATGAACATATAGTATATTCATGAATCAGAAAAATTTCTCTGTTTAAATATAAACTAGAAATCAAAGAAAGTCCACATCAAAACGTATCCCTAAACAAATAAATACGGCTTAAACTAAACATTTGAGCCGAAAATTGCATTGGTTAGTCAGAACGCCTAATCCACGCAAACCAATATTAATTAATAAATAGTCGGACATAACATACTCCTTTAATGTTCCTTATAGGAAATAGAGTTGATACTCTTTTAAAGGATGATATTTTCTTTTGTATTGCACATGTCTGGCTTTATTTTTTTATTTCTATAATAGTAGTAAACTTGATATAATTTCACTCAAGATAATAATTCAACTCGGAGCTAATCACTCACAACCAATAACACTTTTAACTTTGACAACTTTAATTTTCTTTACTTTATTTATTTTTTTTCCTTATATAATTTTAAAATATATAGATGTATATATTTATTTTATAACTGCGATATAAAAGCGATCGATGATCGGTTTTATTTTGTTTTATTGTAAATTTGAGATTTGAGGATTCTGCTGTACCTAATTACTGACTCTTTGCTGAGGGGTAACTCAGCTACAAACCGAAAAGCAAGCCGGTGCTCGGTAGAGTAATTTTGCTCTTGAAGAATTTTTAAGATGCAACCATGGGGTCCGAGTCAGAGGAGGGAGAATTTGCAGCGTCTTACAAAGTGTGAGATGTCCCGTTGACGGAACTTAATTTAAGTCTATGTTAATTGTGGGTGTCACCACGCATAGAAAGATCATTGAAAATTTAAGTGGGGAGCCGGAAAGAATAAGGGAATGAGAGACATGAGAAAAAGAAAACTGGTACGATTTTTGTACCGCTTAGCTGAATCTATCGTGGTTTCTATTATAAGAAATAGAATAGATATTCCTCAGGATGGTCAATGTGAATTTTGAAAAAGGTTCCGGAGTCGGACATAACATCCCCCCCCCTCCCAAGCTCAGAGATGATTCTATTTCTTTGAGCTTGAAGTTGATGAATGGATGCTGAACTCCGTTTTTGACTTCGATTTATATAGTTCGAATAGTTTAGCTCCGTTTCTGGCTAGTTGGTCAGCTTGTTCGTTGCCATGGATTCCGTCGTGGCCGGAAACGTGGTGGATCTTAATATCCCGGGTCTCCATTTAAGATTTAATGTAATTAAGCTCCCTTTCATACGAAACGGCCTTTCTGTTGAGGTGACCCAATCCCGTTTTTTCCAGTTCTCATACCAAATGGTGAGGCTGTTGCATAATTGTTCTGAATCCGTGAAAATGTCTATTTTTGTTAAATTTAAATTTCTGATAATTTTTAAAGCTTGAAGGATAGCCTCTAACTCAGCACCGTTGTTGGTCTTTCTTTTGAAGCATGGAAGTGATGAATTTTGAAGATGATTTGGTCCGAAATAAATTCCTAAACCCGTTGCTGGTTCGGAGGACCCATTGCGAAAACAAGATCCGTCCGTAAAGATGGTAATCCGACCTTCGGCATTTCTTTCGAAATCATGGTTTATCGGATAGAGGATCGATTGCCAACACTTCCGGTACCTCTGAATTTCCCGTGTAGATGATAACTGTCTGAAAACTAGGTCTGGATAGGCAAAAATCTGTTCTTGGCACTCCTTCCAAGAGCTGTATACTTCAGGTTTGTGGCCATTTATAACCAGATAGAAAGGCATTCTGCTGAGAACGAGGGGAAATGAAACATCCGTAAACTAAAAGATGGATTTAGGGTGAATTAATTTAGAAGGAGTTGACTCGGTCCACCATGGAAGGTTCAAAACGAAAGACAAAAGTTATGTGAAATATGGTTGTGAGTTTTGCTTTATAATATATATATATATATATATATATATATATATATATATATATATATATATATATATATATATATATATATATATATGTATATATATGTATCCTATTCAAATTTTCTATAATCTTTGTAACTTGAAAAACAATAATATTCCTTTATTTTCCTAGAGGAAATAGAGGTGATACTCTTTAAAGGGTTGAAAATTTTGATTCTAAATATTGATATTACTGGATACGCGATATGGGCCTATCACTAGAACGGAAGTTTTTCTATTGGTAACCGTTCTTTTTAACTTCCCGCTAAGAAAATTGTAAATTTTCAAAAATTCGGGAAGTTATTGGTTTCGGTCCGATTAACGAAAATCAAATTTCCATCAGATGTCGACGTTTCGAGGTCCTAGGAAGCTATCCCGACTAATTTCACGATGATGTCCGAGTGTATGTATGTGTGTACGTACGTACGTACGTATGTATGTATGTAAATATTCATAACTCTTGAACGGATGAACCGATTTTGATCGTTGAGGTGTTATTCGACGCGGCTTGTTAATGTCTTGAAGCCGTAAAAATTTGAACTTAATCGGTAGGGTGCGTTCAGAGATATTTTAAAAATAAAATTTTTTCGAAAATGTTTTATTTGGATAACTTTTAATTTGCTGGATGGATTGATTCCAAAATCTAATCAGCTCTAAAACTCTGTAAGCCGCGTCGAATGCCACCTCAACCATCGAAATCGGTTCATTCGTCCAAGAGAAACCGTTGACGAAAGAATTCAAAAAAATTTTTTTCCTTGGTTTTTTTGAAATTTCTCAAAAACGGCTAAATAAATCAATTTCAAAATTTGATCAGCTTCCGAACTTGATAAAACGCGTCGATTGCCACCTTAACCATCAAAATCGGATTATTCGTTCGCGAGATATCGTGGGAGAAGGAAATACTAAAAAATGGTTTTTTACAAAACCATGGCATACAAAAGTATTTGCGAGCTCGAAGAGCTCGAAAATGTATTCACAATAATGTTTTCGAGCTCAACGAGCTCGAAAACCGCGGGAAGTTTTGGGGCTGGCCCGAAGGGTCAACTGACAGACCGATTTTTTTTTCTGGCTTCAAGTTTTTCCGACAAATATTCCAAGTGATAGCTCCAAATCTGTAATAATAAAAACACATACGTTTCTGAAATAATTATTCTAGAAAACAAAAGTGCTATAATACTAATTCTTACGATTGAATAGGTTAATACTTATGTCTTAACAATGCATAGAGATATTCTTGATACTTATTTTTCTAGCAAAAATTTTCCTTTATTTTTCTTTATTGAAAATAGAGATGATACTCTCTAAAAGAAAATATTGATTAACTAAAACTATTTTCATTATAAAAATTTTTTTTTTGTTTTTTTTTTATTTGTTACCTAACACATATAACAAAATTTTTTTTTCTTTTTGTTTGGGCTAAGACCCCCCCCCCCCCCCTCCTTCCTTTTAACATGGAGAGATACGAATCCCTAACTACTCGAGCGTCATGATAGGGCCTCGTATCTTCCCTGATACACCTGTGTAAAGGAAAAAGTAAGTCCGATACCTTTGTTTATTATTTTGTATATTTTTTTTTTTATTTTTGTTGTATATTTTCTTATCATTTATTATCTATTTGGTTATTTATAGCTATAGCTTGTATGTATAGTTATTTATTATTTATGTATTATTTACTTGATATTATTATTTCGTTTTCTTACATGTCTATTTCAAATAGAAAATTCCTTTATTTTTCTTAATTGAAAATAGAGATGATACTCTTTAAAGGAATATTTATTTATGTTATCTTAAAAATATAAACAAAAATTTTTTTTTTCTCTTTTTGTTTCTTTTTCTTTTCTTTTTGTTATTTTTTTTTTCTTTTGTTATTTTTTTTTTATTATCTATTACCTATTATTTAACATAGGTAACAAAATTTTTTTTTTTTTTTTTTTTTTAATGTAACACTTAATTTGTACTAAAACTATATGCACTAACCTATGATTCCTCTATGTCTCTCGAGGGAGAATGGAGATGATACTCCTAGTGAAACCATAAAATAATACATCAACTATCTTAATTCTATATCTAATTAGATCTTATTTCCTAACTGACCGGCCGCACTAGCACTCGGTAGGGTTTGTTGCTCCTCTGGATGTGTTGGTTGAGGTCCCTTTGATGGTCTCGCTGAATGGAGTTAGGATGGTGACGACTCGTTGATGGAACTCGCCTTCACTCGTTAGCAAGTTTAACAGTGCCGGTTGATGCGTGAAGTACCGGACACCCCTCAGGTCAATAATCTCGATACTTTCGTTTGCGTCAAGGATCTCGATGATGGTGTAATATGAAAAATGTGCGCCAGTCACCACTAGTTTGTTTATTTTTGTGCGAAGCATTTTATAAAAGTTGCCAGGACGTTTGTGGGGCTTCACCACGCTCAGAGTCGAGAGGTGTATATTTTCGTGTGCTGGTATTGAGAGCTGGTCAAGTCGAGTTTTATATATGGTGAGGTGTTCCAAGTTGGTTGCCATCGACACAAAGTTACTTACGAGATAATTCCTGTGGGTACCCAGTGATACCTCGAGGTTTTTCAGCTCCGGGTTTCTAGTGATGAGATTTGAGTCATGGTACCATCCATCGTCCTGGTAATTTCCCCATCAGAAGTTTAAAGCCTTGATTTTTGTGCTCCTGATTGAGTTGATAAAGGGAAGCATATTTATACTGTCCAAATATCGTTGTCTTGATCGATCACAATCTTGATTGGTCAGGATGCTGAGCGTTTGGTTGTTCGTGAAGAATTTGGTCAGGTGTTCGTGATTCAGCAGGTAGCAGCTTTTTAATTTGAGTTGTTGAAGGTTACCTTCGGATTCTTTTAGTGATGACCCAGTGAAGAAGTTGTTGTTATTAACGTGCAGTGTTGTCAGGTCGGGCAATTCTTTGAGGAGCGTACTCAACTCTGTTTCAAGCGGCCCCTGGGATCTTTGTAAGGGTATGCCCTTACCTCCCCGTACTAGGAAGTTCGGACAATCCTCCGATAGTAACTTAGGTGTTTGAAGTTTTGGGTTCTGAAATGTCTGACGTAGCTGAGTACGCAGCTCGATTTGGAATAGGGGAAAGGTTGTCAGAATAATGTAACAATGATTCTAAATTTAATTATGGCTCTTTTATTATAAATAATTAATTAATTGTTTAATATATACACATTGTGCTAAATTTATTTATAATTAACAATTAATAATTTGACGTTTTGCAATATAGTTTTATTGCACATGCGCCTCTTCCGTTCCACCGGGATACAAGTCCTAACTTTATTAATATGAATTTTCTCAATAAAATTCATCACGACAATAATTAACGAGCTTCTATTTAATTTAAACTAGTAAAGAAATTCAGTGATGTCGAGGGAAAATCCTGACAGATAAAATTAACCGGTAATAAATTTTCGCATGCACAGAGAAAGAAATAATTTGAATAAATGTAATAAAAGAATTTAGAAAAGACGATAAAATAAATGAGGAAATCTCCTCCACGTGTTTGACAAACGTAAAATATTATTATTAATTCTCAAAACCTTCATTCCGAAGAACTTACATCAACCTGTCCCAGGTGCTTGGCCATGGTAGTCATCAAATGCGCAAAAAGACAGGATCCTCCTTCTGATGTATTTTGAAGTGGAATTGTAAACGTAACAACTTTCAGCAGAACGGTACTAATAATTTATGGCGTCTGCCTGCATAGAGACTTTTATAATTTTCACAAAATAAAAGGGATAGTACAAGTAGAGATCCTGAGCCACCACTCAGTTCGACTAGTTGATGATAATTAATTTTCGGTTGTGTCGTCTGGCGACGAGGTGTCCAGTTTACCCCTACCTTCGCGCCGTTAAACCAAATTCGACGCAAGGGCGGGTGCGCAGATGAAAAGGGCGCGAAATTTAATTTTTGCTGACCTGGCAGTTGAACACCAGGTCACCCCGTTACAACCTCCGTCACCAGACTGACGTTAGGTCAGGAAAAATTGAATTTATGGATAAACCTTGGTTGGATTAGTTCGTCCTTTCATTCCAGAAAAAACATAAATAGTTTATTTTGTCCTCAAACTCCTTCGCGGAATTTTGAGATCTGGAACATAATGTTTGCCAAGGGTTTTCCCTTTATCGTCTTTTAAAATCACAATTAACGGACTAATTATCTGATCTACTATAGCGGGTCCCAAAAATTTGCATGCTAAACTCGCGCTATATTTATCTACCTTTTTACTGAGCTTTCTATTAGGATAATAAGCCTGATCTTCTATCTTAAGAGTAGGAAGATCCTTAATGCCGTGATCATGATATCGAGCCTGTTTCTCGCTCTCTTTCCTCATGATATCCTCAACTTTATTTCGCAACTGGTCTAAACGATTTACTCGCGCGCGCCAAGCTAGATTTTCGAGCTCTAAGTCGTCAATCTCGAGGTTAGAAATTTCTCCCGATAACCTGGGCAGGTGACGTTGGTACACTGGAGGGTTGTTCTTCTTCAAGATCGGACTCCAATCCTGAGTCTAGTCCATCCTCCCACGGTTCATCCGGTTTTTCTGGATCTGTTAATGGTTCCAATCCACACAAATAGAGCGTGCCCTCGATATTGATAGCACTTGGTTCTTCATTTTCATCGGTACCGACTGGAGAAATTTCGATATCATGTGCACTTATCGGCGTATCTTCAAATAATTTTATTAAATTTTCAAACACCCTTGAGCTCTCTGTAGATGATAAATTATTATTACCATTTAAAAGATCAGAATAATTTAAATTTAATCCAGTAGACTTCAAGGTCTCTGGCACAGTATGGTCATCTGGAGACCGTTCTTCTTCACCTAAGACTTCCCCCAGATGTACCTCGTCGTTAATTAAAACAGGTAAATCCTCAAAAACAATAAAACCATTTACATTTTCAAATAAATTACAAAAACTATTAAAACAAGTTTCTGAGGATTCGGAATTATCATTTCCATTAAAATTACTAAAATTATTTACACAAAACTGATTTTTATCAGCAACAAAACTATCACTACAACTAAAATTACTATTTACAGGAGCCTGTTCAATAACAGGGCTCATTTCAATAAAATTATTCATATTATTTACAATAGGCTGGGCCTTAATTTTACCAGCTTTACCACGCTTATTTTTATCTGTTTTATTTTCAAAGAAATTTTTTAAACGTTTGACTACGGAAGATTTTAACACGTTTGATGAGTCCTTCATTTCCAAACAACAGGGGACGTGATTATCATCGTCTGCCCTTAAATTTAAATCTTTACCCTTTTGAGGGACGTGAGTATTAACGCCAACCTCATTATCAATACCATTTTGTACACTGGGGACGTGAATATCATCGTCAACCCATATATTATTAACATTTACAGCTTCAACAGTTTGGGGGGCGTGAAAGTCATCGCCAACCCCTTCTACCGCAATTTCATTATATTGGGGGGCGTGAAAATCAACGCCAACCCCAACAAACAAATTTTTATCAACCTGAGTGACGTGAATATCATCGCCATTCTCAGCTAAAAATCTCATTTTTAATCTTTGATACCTTCTCATACTCCCTGGACTCATCTTTCGTTTTCTTTTCCGGATTCCCGAACTTTTTACGCCCCTTCTCCTGGGGAACCACCAGGAAAAAGGCGTGGCCCATTTAAATGAACATTTTGATCATTATTATTATTCGAATTACTAAGTAAAGCTGGGAAATTTTGTTGAGTTAATTGTCCCGGATTACGATCAAAATTATTATTATTATAATTATTATTTTGCGGACGATTATTAAAATTATTATTATTATTAGCAGGGACATTATTATTATTATTAGGTCTCATTAAATTTTGACGATGGAAATTATTAGGATTTCGAGATCCATTTCCAGGCGGGAAACCTTGGATTGCAAAGCAATCCTGTCTGAGATGACCAATTTTATTGCAATATGTGCATATATCAACTCTCGGGTTAATACATTCCCTGAACCTGTGGCCATTCTGACCACAGTTATGACAAGAGAATGTGTTAAGGTTGGCCTGAGGCCTTATAGAATTATTGCGGCCCCCTTGGCCGAAATTTGGTCTTGAGTAATTATTTCTGACCACAGGGTTTTGGCGATAAGGATATGGATAGTTTATCGTCGATTGAGAAGGTTGTTGGTTCAAAGGTGGAACAAAATATTGTTGGGGAGCTTCCCCTGTACTCAACAAAAATTGAGGTTTGGTGGTAGTTGAACTACCAACTGAAGCACAAACAACAAAACCACCAGTTGGGTTTTCTTTAACCTCCTCGATGACTAGAGGTTGTTTTATCGACCCAGTATCTATACAAATTTCAGTACCAGCCAATTCCTGAAGAGCTAGGAACCTGGATTTCTCCTTGGGCTTTGGTACTGATTTATTAAAAGTTTCAGAGGATGATGATCTGAACAATCGCTTACTCTCTTCCATTGACTGCGTGGCTTCATGTAGAACCGTCAAAAAGGAATCATAATCACGGACTGATCTTGCGAATACCAACACTCTCAATTCACTTGGTAAGTGATTTTGAATGCAGGTAATCTGTTCTTGCTCAGATGGTGGTGAGCGCATTTCAAAATATTTTTGTTGCATTCTGAAGGTGAAATCCACCATGGATTCACCCTCAGCCGGCTTCATGTGTACTATTTCTATCAGCACTTGGGTGTCGGTTTTAGATGTGCCAAATACTCGAAGGAATTCCCTTTTGAAATGTTGGTAATCAGTCCAGCGTAGGAAGTTGGTGTCAAATTACTGAGCAGCTTTACCTTCTAATAGGTAACTCATTATTCGGGTCGCGTCAGATTCTGCCCAACCTTTTCGATACATTCTGGCTTCTGCTGCAGCGATAAATCCATTTGCGGATAGATCTGCCTGTGGATATCTCAATGTCCACAGCTTGAGGTGTGTCTAATATCGCGCCATTTCCTTTCATCTTGATTGTTGTATTCTCGTGGCGAAAATGTCTCGGGGCCATTTCCCCGACTTGATTGGCCATGCATGGGGTTTCTCGTAAACCTATTATTAAAATTATTATTATTACAATTTCGAGGAGTTGTGTCAATGTGATCCTCCAGAAAAACCTCATTTGGAAGGTTATTTTCATAATTACGAGGGTCGTTCATTATATTTTGACATTGAGGAGCGGGTATGGCTGCACGACACCCCCCGTCACCAAAACTCTTGGCCATCTGGTGAACAGTTTGAGGTACAGAAGAAGCAGCCCCAGTTTGATTATTCAATGAGAACCGTTAAAGAAGGTTCATAACCTCGCTCATTGTCATAGTCGGTTCACCACCTGTTGGGACCGGTACTGGAGCAGGGCCAGGTAAGGAAGCGGAACCCGTGGCCAACACGGCCTGAACGCAACTAGCATTTTCATTTATTGGGTGATTTCCCTGGTTGAGGATCGGATTCGATAATAAACTTCTTATTGACAATTGGTTTCCGTCTAAATTCTCTCTCTGATTTGAATTAGAGAGTTGATTTGAATTGGTATTCAAAATCGTATTATTTAATGCATTCATATTACCCGTGTTGTTGGGTGTAGGAATGACCCCAGTAGACGACGTTATCGGGTGTATTCCAGAGCTAGGCACCATAGTAGTGGGCCTTGTTGTTGTAGCCGTTGTTACTGCTCTTGTGAATGTGTGACTCTTGGTGGTGGTGTCACCATAATCTGTATGTCGTCATCTCTTTGGCTATTCGACCTCAGCAATCGTTTACTATTTTGACTAGTACTTGACATCTTGTTGATCTTCAGGTTTATATGTCACTCGCACAATATGAACCCTAATCACTTTCTCAAAATAAAAGATTATTAATTTAAGTAAAAGAAAATTTTACCGATGCTCAACGAAAGGATAATCCCTTATTGACACTCTCGAATTTTATTTATTAAGCCTAAGTCCTAAGACTTTATTTATTTCGGCTTATTACAAACATGACAAACTTAATTTATATAATTATCGTAATCCGTCACAATACTTTATGTATTTTACTTTTATTTATCTATCCGGTAATTTCAATTTTATTTCTATTTATAAATTACACTACAGGATTAGTTGAATTTACTTAAATATTTTATTACAAAGTTTTTTTCCAGCAAATAATTTATTTCTTTTATAATTTTAGTTTAAGCGATGATAAATTTTCACGTTAAAATTTATCATTAAAATTTTATCATAGAATTCAAAGTTTTAAGTTTGATTCTTATCCTGTAGCGTCAATTTATTTTTATTTCCGGCCGAGAAATGAGTCATACAAGCTAGACGGTATTATTTTTCCCGCGCTTTTTCTCTAGATTTTATAAACGAAATTTCACGACCAAATTTATGTAACAATTTCTATTATGAATTTCTATGCGAACTATCGACAATTTCCGACCAATTTATGAGTGGATTTATTTGGCAAGATTATTATTTTATATGCTCCAGATCTTTGTAGTGAATTTTAATTAATTGAGGATTTGATCCTTATTTGTCAAACACGTTTTTAGGAGAGTAATTTCCCTTGAAAAATTTTTTCAAATTTTTAATTTTCAAATTTTAATTTTTAATTTTAATTTTTTTAATTTTCTTACTATCTGATTCTATCAGACATTTGCAACTAAACGTTGGGCGCCATTGTAAGGGTATGCCCTTACCTCCCCGTACTAGGAAGTTCGGACAATCCTCCGATAGTAACTTAGGTGTTTGAAGTTTTGGGTTCTGAAATGTCTGACGTAGCTGAGTACGCAGCTCGATTTGGAATAGCGGAAAGGTTGTCAGAATAATGTAACAATGATTCTAAATTTAATTATGGCTCTTTTATTATAAATAATTAATTAATTGTTTAATATATACACATTATGCTAAATTTATTTATAATTAACAATTAATAATTTGACGTTTTGCAATATAGTTTTATTGCACATGCGCCTCTTCCGTTTCACCGGGATACAAGTCCTAACTTTATTAATATGAATTTTCTCAATAAAATTCATCACGACAATAATTAACGAGCTTCTATTTAATTTAAACTAGTAAAGAAATTCAGTGATGTCGAGGGAAAATCCTGACAGATAAAATTAACCGGTAATAAATTTTCGCATGCACAGAGAAAGAAATAATTTGAATAAATGTAATAAAAGAATTTAGAAAAGACGATAAAATAAATGAGGAAATCTCCTCCACGTGTTTGACAAACGTAAAATATTATTATTAATTCTCAAAACCTTCATTCCGAAGAACTTACATCAACCTGTCCCAGGTGCTTGGCCATGGTAGTCATCAAATGCGCAAAAAGACAGGATCCTCCTTCTGATGTATTTCGAAGTGGAATTGTAAACGTAACAACTTTCAACAGAACGGTACTAATAATTTATGGCGTCTGCCTGAATAGAGACTTTTATAATTTTTACGAAATAAAAGGGATAGTACAAGTAGAGATCCTGAGCCACCACTCAGTTCGACTAGTTGATGATAATTGATTTTCGGTTGTGTCGTCTGGCGACGAGGTGTCTAGTTTACCCCTACCTTCGCGCCGTTAAACCAAATTCGACGCAAGGGCGGGTGCGCAGATGAAAAGGGCGCGAAATTTAATTTTTGCTGACCTGGCAGTCGAACACCAGGTCACCCCGTTACATCTTCCAATAGCAAGAACCTCTAATGCCTTTAATCTCTGCTTCCTCCTTTGTGACGGTACTTCTCCAGATGCACTTTTGCATCCTTCATGGTCCAAGGGTTGGTGCGTTTCGACATAACTTCAGCTAGTTTGGATATTTAATCTATAAACTAAGATTAGAGATTATAGGAATGTTCCATTACGGAAATGGGGTCGATGCCCCTCTTAATAACTAAAATACTATTGGTAAATTTAGCCTAGGAAGGCTTATACGCTCTATCTAACAATTAACCTTATCCGTAGCAGTATTTTTCTTGAAGGAAATGAAGTCGATGCTCCTATTACTTGCTAGGTTATTACTAATGAACTAACTAATTGAAAAAGCTAATTTTAATTTAGATAGGTGTTTCGCGAACGTATGCCCCTCATTTGTTTCCAAAACGACGGTTCCGTCATCTAAGACTTTAACTATCTCATAGGGACCGTGGTAATGGCTATCGAGTTTACCTTTTCTAGGTTTTTTTATTATGTACACGAATTTTCCGGGTGAGAAATCTACCTCATGTAAGTTTTTATCATATCTGATTTTTGAATGTTCTTTTGCATCAATTAGGTTAGTTCGAGGTATAGCTCGGTCCTCGTTTAATCGGCTTAATAATTTTCCTATTGACTCGGGATAAGTTTCAATTTGTGAATAATAGGGGAATGACGAAGGTGAGCGCGCATTTTTCCTGAATATTAATTCGAACGGAGTGAAATTAGTTGCTGAGTGTACTGTTGTATTGTAATTAAACATTGCCATAGCTAAATATTTGTCCCAATCTGAGAATGATTCGATGAATACTGTAATATATTCAACTAAGGCATGATGTGATCTTTCTAAAGCTCCGTTTGATTGCGGATGATATGCGGAAGTTGTTACTCCCTTTATTCTTAGAACTCGCGCTAGTTTATTCAAAAGTTTGCTCGTGAATGAGGTACCATTGTCAGATAAGATGACTTTTGGGCAACCGTATAAACTGATAAAATTCTTAACTAACGCTTCCGCAATAGTTTCAGTCCGTATGTCCGGTATCGCGACCGCGGCACAAAATTTCGAAAAATTATCCTGAATCGTAAGGATATGTCTATTACCATCGGGGGTGAGTTCGAGGGGTTCAACAGTATCGATTGAAATCTTTTCAAACAGCTCGAAAGGCGTGTCCGTTATGATCATGGGTTGCCGGGTTTTTATTCGCGACCATTTTTCGCGCTGGCAAACATCGCAATTCTGGATAAACTTATGAATATCCTCTTTCATTCCGGGCCAATAATACCGTTCGCGGATCCTCCAGAATGTTTTCACTACCCCCTTGTGGCCTCCAATTAGACTAGAATGCTGTTCAGTGATTATCGGTATTTTCTGATCTTCTGCCGGGCATATTATTCTACCTCTAGTTAATGTCAGATTGATGGGACAGAATCTGAAAATCTTAGTCAAATAAGGTTCTATTCCTTCTCCTATCTCATCCCCATTTTCAGCTATTCTTAAACTTAATATTTTATATCTTTCTAACGCGCCTCTTAATCTATATAATGCGTCCGAAATCATTTCCGGGGTAGTTTTATCGAAATGCCGATGCTTGAAGAACACCGTAAAAACACGACTTTTCCCGTACTGTGTTACGAACACTTGTCCTACTATAGGTTTGTTTATTTTGAATTCTGCTTCCGAGATATAGTTTAATGCTTGCAGTAACTTCGGCACTGGTTGCGTGAATTTACAATCAGCGGAAAGAAAATGCGCTATATTATCCTTAACATAGGTGAGTCCGTCGCGACTATGAGATATTTTTAAGAGAGGTTCTCCTATTGATTCGGTACCGACTATCTTATTCTTTGTCAATTCCGGACCAATAAGATCCCTACCTAGATCCGATAGTTCTGGTTCTGTTTCAAAAGCTTTATTTACACTCTGTGCTATAACGGCTTCAGGTAGTGGATAACTAGGATTCGGTTTTAAAGAGATCGTTGCCTCTGTGTTTTTAGTTTTAATTGTTTTAGGTTGTTCGGCTATTTTGGGTGTATTTTGTTTTGTTGGGGTTGAATCCGAGTTTTCGTGGGTTCTTTCTGTTGGAGTCTCGGGAGTTACGTTTAAATCTAACGTGAATGGAGACCGCGGCGAAAAACAAATTTTTTCTCCAGCAGGAGTTCTTAATATTTTGTAAGCCCCGTTATCCCAGTACATCTCTCCGAAGGAGGACATGAGTTGTCGGTTGAGGAAAGGTGTTACCTCGCCGAGCGCGGGCATGGTTACTTGCTGACAGCTTTCGTTCATTGCTTCGTCGATGGAATCGATTTCGGATTCTTCCGCGACCTCTTCGTTATCCGCGTCCGATTCGAATTCCCCGTCGTATTCTTCCTGTTCCGAGGCATCGTTATCCGTACCCTGTAGGGTCTGATCAAAACGGTTAAACGATCGTCGGATTTCTTTCACGAGATTTTTACGCGATTCGTTTAGCTTTCGCTCTTCTTCCCCATGTTCTTCCCTTTTCCGTACAATTTCATCAAATCTATTAAAACTATCTTGCAAGTTGTTGGATTCTATTGTTTTGTTACTAGAGTTACCGGTCGATATATTTAAGTTACCGTTCTCTGGTGATCGAGGATCGTTTTGTTCAGTATCGTCAGTTTGGGTAAAATTGGGTTCTATTTCTACCACGGAGGGTATTTCTTTAGGAAATGCCTTGGGTGGCGAAACTGTTACTTTTGATAGTTGAGGGTTAGACTTACTGAGGGTTTCGTCTGCAGACGTAAGCTCAGAAGTCTCCAGTTCTTTATAGTTAGGTCTTTTATAGAGGTGGTCGGTTGACCTTGACTCACCCACTCTTTGTCGCAATCTGGATGCTATAGTGTCTCTAGGCATCAAAAAGACTGGTTTTTCTTTCCCCGCAGAATTAGGTCTATCTGTTTTCCTCGGTCTACCCGGCCCCTTTTTAGCTGGTATGTTCTGGGGGTTATCGATCGAACACATGCTGGTTCTAGACGTTAACAAAAACCATTGGTCCCCACCACTGTTACCGAAGGGTATCGTACGTGTAGGTCTGTCTATTAACGTAAGTGAATGTTTATTATATGATAGTTCCGCCTTTTGTTTTTTCAAAATATCGTTACCGATTATACCCATACCGGCGATGGGAAAATCATCTCTTACAATGTGGAATTCGAATTCTTTAAAAAGAGCTTCTGACTCGAAAATCCTGAACCAAACTACTTCTAAGGTTTTAATGATCTTGCTACCTATTCCACTTAATTCTAATGTTCTACTAGTATCTACGGGTAAATATGGCTTTAAGGCTTTTAGTTTTATCAGGCTTACGTCTCCGCCTGTGTCAATCAAAATTTTTTGATGGTTTTCATGCAGATCGCTACATGATGTCTTGATAATAGGCCCAGAATCAAGGTTCAACATAACCCTATGATTTTGTGTATTGTATAGAATAGGAATAGGACGTATAGGCCTATTTCCTAGAACCATAGTGTTATTGAAAAATTATATGATTGCCTTATTATTATCGAAGAAATCATTACCGATAACTGCATCATATTGATTAATAGGTATTGTTGTTACATAAAAATCGATCTCGAGGTCCCAGAGTTTAAACGTTGTTATACCGATAATCGGGACGGACTCGGAAGTAATTCCATTAACCGTTTTCGATGTCTCGTAGACTTCGACGTCCTTTTTTAACGTAAATAGATTGATGAAATTGTGAGATGATCCAGTATCTAGCAAAACTGCTAATGATTTATTAAAATAATTTGTGTTATTGAGAATGACTACTGGGCCGTTTCCTATTGTTCTGGAAAGGGTTTTGCATTGAATTTCTTTTGTAAGCCCCCGGCGTTGGTTGGGCTCAGTACGTTGCGTCTCTGAGGGGGTGGAGTAGTTTGGTTGCTCGACACCCCCCCCCCATGCGTCGAGCACCGTTGGAGTTTAAATTATGGATTTTTGAGGTTTCAATTTGTTGAAGTAATTCTTCATATTTTTTCCGATAAAATTCTGTTTCAGGATTTTTGTTATCTGGCGTTTGAGCTGGTGTTTTTTCTAGAAATTGAACGCGTCTTGCGATTCGATGTCCTTCCGGTTTTGCCGTGGGCTCTTCTAAATTACCGAGATTCGTTTTTAACGGCTCGCTTGCCTCATTTACTAAAGGAGTGACTTTTCGATTTATTTTGGGAGAATAAGCAAGAGAGTCGGCTTCCTTATTAGGGTCGGGCCCGTAATTGGGTGTAGGAGCGAAATTATAATCTCTACGAGGTTTAGATTGATATCTGTGGTCATCATAGTCCCGGGACCATTTTGAATTTTCCCACGCATCCGCGCGCGAGTACTCGTTGTCGAGTTTACGTCCTCGGGTTGCATTGTTCGTATAGTCACCCGTGAGTTTGATCATTTCTTTGACTTCTTCGAATAAGGAATTTAAAGTCGTGTTTCCGTCTTTGATTTGTCGAACGAACGTGATTTTAAATTGCTTCGGCAGGTTTTCATAAAATATTTATTTAGCATCTGCACAAGCAGAGGCATAGGCTGCATGTCCGTTAACTTCCTTATCTTTAACCGCATCTAAACTATTTAAGATATCATTTACACGGTAATAAAAGTCCTCCACGGGTTCATCGCGTTCCCGTTGGCACCTGACGAGCTTCCTACTTAAGTAGCGGATCGGGTTTAACGGCCTAAACTCCTTTCGGAGGATCTCTAAAACGCCTTTTACGGTATTTAGCCGTTTCCCCTCCACGTATCGTCTTGCTCGCCCTTTTATTCTACTTAGGAGATGAGCTACGTATAGCTCTTGATTATTTTGGGGTAAAAGATGGAGTTGTTGTGTTATCGTCCGGTCGAATTGTTCGTATGTCGTTTCGCCCTCTCCCGATAATATGGGGATCGTAGCGGCAAAATCTCTCGCGGGAGTGTAAAATCGTATCGATAGGGTCTATATTAACCGTAACGTTTCCATTAAGTGTGTTATTCGCCGCGGCGGCTTCGGCCTCTTGTTTCTGTTGTTCAAGTATGCGCTTTTGACGAGCGAAATCCTGTCTCTGTTTTTCAGATTCTGATCTCTCGCGTTCTAGTTCCTGTCTTAGACGAGCGAGTTCTTGCTCCATATTTGTATTCCGGCTTAAACTTAGACTTAAATTATTTATCTCTACTCGCTACCTAGCCCTAGAATAATAATAGTAATAACTAAAATAACCACTTTTGTTCTCTAGAGAAATGAGTTAATAACTCACAAGTGGTATTCTAATAGATAGATCTGATTATACATACACGTGATCGTACATACGCGAAAATTACCTAAGCTAAACCAATTTTATAAAATACGTTAATTACTTAAATGTTAGAATTACAATAATTCCCGCAAATGCTTAACTACATGCTAGTAAAAATTTTTACCAAAAAGTTTATGAATCTTAACGAAAACAGATGAATGTATTTATAGTACAAAGATTAAACCAGTATATTCTTTTAAATTTATTTTATTTTTTATTATCTTTCTTTAGAAATAATATGTATTGTAAATTTGGAATATGTATTTTGTCTCAAATAAACAGTAGACTAGGTTGACCTGAGTTTTATGACCTTAGGTACTTAGATGGGTCGAGAGACAGCTTTGGAGTCGTGAGGCTCCAAACACTGTATAGCTAGACTATGGTTTATTGCCGAAATAAAAGTATATGTATATGTATTTTGTATTTCCCTTTTTAGATTTAAAAGTAATTTGTTTTGAAATAACAATCCTTCTCGAAAAGCAAATTTTTAGATTAATATTTATTCTACTTTGAGTTAGATAAATTTTGATAGTTTCAATCTTTAATTTTTAAAAGTTGAAATTCTAATAGAAATTAAAACAAAAGAATATTTTACTTTTGTATGGCCTCGCCTCTGCAACTAGGATTTATTTTAATTCCTTTATGGTTTAGAGTTTTAAAGTGTTTTTTTTTCTATATTAGAAAATAGAATAAAATTAAAAATGTTCAGATACAGATTTTCCTGTATGTTTAAGCTAATTATTGTGGGTTCCAATACTTAGTATTGTCTCCAACAAGACACGTGTTGTTTTTTTTCTTAAACCAAAGTTGTAAAATTTTGGGAATACAACATACAAAAATTTTTGAAGGATCCTTTGTACCGCTCAAGTACTCGAGGTCATAGAACTGAGCTTTTAATGGCTTTCATATTCTAGATGAACAAATGTGTTTTAAATGTGTTTCCCACGTTTCAAAAGTACTTAAAATACAATATCTTATTTCTTTTTCCTTTTTTATATTTTAAATAAATATTTCTAAGAACAAAAATAAATAAATAGTAAAAGTGAAAGTTTTTATAACTCAAATTTGCTTTGCTCAGCGAGTTTGTCGAAAATGAAACTTAATCTGATTATAAAAATAATTATTTTTGTATATACTCTTTTGTTCTTTGATATTAGTTAGATTATATTTTAAATATTGAATTTCGATTCTTGTCTACAATGACCAAGATGTTCTCACGATTTCAACTGTTGAGTTGGCATAAATCTGAGATTGATTATTTTATTGATTAAATAGGTGACGTGAGTAAGATGATATATATATATATATATATATATATATATATATATATATATATATATGTATATATAAGTATATATAAATAATTTATAGTTATTTAATACTCTTTTTATTATTTTATTTTATCGCTGGTTTTGTTTTAATAAATGTTTCCTTACGATTCATATACAATTTATTAAAAATTTTAGTCGGCGAAATCCGATACTTCCTGCGATAAGATTTTGTAGCAACTCGAATAATGGTCTGATTACTTAACTGAATATATAATTGTTTATCTTTATTTATTTCGGCTTAAAATATTATTTATAAATTGATTAAATTTTCAAAATTTTTAAACGTAATGCCGTTTTTTTTTGTTCGTTGGGGAAGTAAAAATAAAAAATTCCTTTTCTTTTTTTTTTTTCGATATTAGATGTTTACCCAACTTTAGATATCAATCTTGCTGCGAAATTAGATTCCGTTTTTATGTTTTTTTTTTTTTTATTCGTTAAGATGCCGTATGGTGTTTCGAGGGAATATGTGGACCTCAATATATAATTAACTACAATGTTAGTAACATTAAATTTTAGGATCAGCCCCAATCACATGCTCACAATGACAGAATAATAAAATTTATGTATATTTTAAAAATAACAATTGTCTTGAAACTCTGAAAAAAAATTTTTTTTTTTTCATAATATTTCTTTTATGAAAATTTTTGTCTCACTATGTTCCTATGATGAAATATAATTGATTTCTCACTTTTCAGGAAATAGATATGATAATCTGTAGCAAAACAAGAACTCCATTTAAGGACACCGAAAGAGTAGAGTAGTACTGGGACAGCAAGCATGTTTGTTGCAGAGACTTTGTTTTTCCCGGAAAGTTCTGATGACCAGATTTTCCGGAGTCTCCGCCCATACTCGCTGCAGAGAGTCGTTTTGATTTTCGAGACGTCCTGCATAGTACTACCGTCAATCCCTAGATATTTGTACGACTCTCCGGCGTCAAGATGGTCCATGACGCTCCCATCTACTAACTCGATATCTTCGCGCAAATCAGAGCACTTACCCTTCACCAGATTAACGACCGCGCACTTGTCCAACCCAAAAGCCATGCCGACATCCCGTGTATACTTGCCTACGATATTCAAGGCTGTCTGAAGGTGTTCCTCATCAGGAGCATATACCTTCAGATCATCCACGTAGAGTAAGTGGGTGATCGAATATTTCCGATCAGTTGGTGGGCCCACTGAGTATCCACGGGTACGGCGTAGCGCAACAGATATCGGCAGCAGTGAGATGCAAAACAGCAGAGGGCTCAGGGAATCTGCCTGGAAGACACCTCGCTTGTACTGTACAACTTCGGTCACACGTTTGTCGTTGCCACATGATATGTGGAACCGTGTTTGCCAAAGTTGCATCGTACGCTGTATGCATCCCACTGTATCGCGATTGACCCCAAGGCATTTGAGCAAAAAGAGAATGAGCTCATGAGATGTTGAGTCAAATGCCTTACGGTAGTCAATCGAGGCCATTGACAGGTTGCGCTGATAGTAGACCGCGTCTTGAATGACACAACGATTTACTAACAGATTCTCTTTGCAACCTGACAGGCCTCTTTTACTGCCACGCTGTTCGTATATCTGCTGCCATACAGGATCTATCTCCTGCAGAATGCGATTGTTCAAGATTTTGTTGAAAATCTTATAAACCGCATTCAAACAGGTGATAGGCCTGTAGTTCTTTGGGTCGGACAAGTCACCTTTCTTAGGGATGAGCACGGTTTGCCCTTCTACAAGCCAGCACGGAATAGGTTCGTTGCCTCTGATAAACGCTGTAAAAATCCGGGCAAGATGGCTATGGGTAGAAGTAAGTTTCTTCCACCAAAATAAGTTAATGCCATCTGGACCCGGAGCAGCTCAGTTCTGACCATTATTCAGAGCCAAACGAACTTCTTCCACGCTGACTTCAGGGCTCTCTTCATCAGCATTGTCGTTTCGATGGTGGCGGCAAAATGCCTCGAAGTCGTTGAGAGCTGGAGTGTCACGATTCACGTTCGGTTGATCACCATACAACTCGGACCAGAAAGCCGCTACTCGCTCGATAGATGAAGGATCGCCAGAAACAGATGTCTTAGGTGTCAGAAAGCGTGAAGAACTTAACCGAAACAAAGAGTTATCGGTAAGCAGCTTTTTCTCCAGTGACGTCTTAGCAGTCACCAGAGCCCGCAACCTATTAAGGGAACCATCTTTGATGTTAAGAAGATTCTCCTTATTCAGTGTGTGATGTTGATATCGTAGCCCAGCCGCAATGCGGCGGACTTTAGGCGTACATGCTTTGCGGGCATTTACGTACTCAATCACACACTGAATGCAGGAGACATGTTTTCGGAGATCATCAATCGTAAGTGAAAACTTCCCAATGCAACCTCTCATCTTAGCCTCAGGAGAAGAAATATTATTTCTTGCCGGAGGTAAGAGTGAGGAAGCAGCATCGTAGACAGCTTGATTGATGGTAAGGAGAGTAGAATCCTCCTGAATCCGAGTCGATAGCTCGTGGTTTTCCGTGTCAAGTTGGTCTTTGGGGTAGTGTGTCTTTTTAGAGACACATACTTGTCGTCGTTCAAAATCATTGTATAACAAATACTGTTTTAAATTTCACGACGGAGACGCGAATAACCCCAGTACCGTATGCGGTCCCCCACGTGAAAAACAAAAAAAATTATAATATCGAAGTCCGGAAAAATAAAACGTTGATAAACGTCACTTCAATTAAATTTTAAATTTTTAAATAAATAATAGTGGTATTAAGTTGCAAATAAAAAAATAAGGTGTGCCTGGACCAGCCCCTCAGGCTGGGTTTGTGCACGTAGGCGCCAGAACGTTTCTCCAAAACAGACAAAATATTTTATCAGAGGAAAAATTCGCGAGGGAAAATCCGAGCGAGTATAGCCAGTAACAAGGCGGATAAATCGACTGAAATAATAAAAAAGAAATAATCAGGAAAAAGAAAATAATAAGCACCGTTAAATATATATAAAATAATGGAATAAATTAAATATAGCAGGAAAATGACCCAGAAAAATAAACACACAGTATTTCCCCGAGAATTGATGGATCCAATTATTTATATAAAATTATCAATAATCCTTGATACAATATTTCACTTATTTTACAAATTATAATCGTTAATAAACCCCTCGGGGTTAAATCTATATAATGCAAAATTTCCAAATTTAAAAGCAATATTTAAATTAATAATAAAGTATGAATACATCACAATAATTGACTTAAATAAAATAAACAATCCTTCAAGATTAATTAATGTCAATAAACAAAAAAATTATCACAACCTTAAACCCTGGGTTACCCCTTTACACTGTACAGGGGGAAAAAGATACGGCATACTCTCACTCTCAATATAAATTCCCAAAAAAAAAATTATTACATAAACTAGTTTAAATAAATAATTTTTCCCCTTTCAATATCTATTTATAATTGAAAAAATATAATATAAATTATTTGTTCACTGGGGTAAACAAAAAGGAAAATATAAATAATAATTACTCGGGATTAATTAATTAAATAATAATAATAACTGTAATAAATAATACAATTAATAATAATGATAATTCCACTTTATAATTATTATTAATTGCTCAGGAATTTTTCCCCTGAACTATTACGTCGTCGGCTCAGGAATTTATCTTGGCCGGTGTATAGCTATAGCTATAAGTATAGATATATGTAGCTATCAATATATCGATACATCGAACTACCGCAAACGCGCGATTTCCAATGTTAAATCATAAATTAAACAAAATACAATTATTTTATTATCCCCAATTCCTTTTATATATATAAATGTATTATTCAGGGGTAGTAAAATATAGGATGAGATCACATTATAATGAGCGACCACAATACTTGAAAAAATATATAGGCACTTCTTCAAGACTGTCATGAACATACCAAATCGCAATTTCAAGATAGCTATTATTACGCAAGAAATTAGATTAAAAAAAATTATATCGAACCGATAAAGATTGGTTTTTTATTACCGTTGAATAAACAATTCTCTGCATTTTTAATTTTTTTTAAATTTAGTTCCTTGGTTACAAAAACATGCACGTTACTGTTAACTATGAATTAGAGTGACTTTGAGTGATATCCATGATACGTAATTGGTCAATCTTTTTCATGTATAACTGTAATCATCATAACACTTAGTGTTTTAAATTTAATAGAAATACAAGTTTTTAAGTTAATGTGGATTCCGGTAAATGTCTGTTTAAACAACTAATTAAAACAGAAAAAAACATAGATGCTCTTTGTTATCCCTACTCTTCTCTATTGGCTGAGGATCTGGAGTTATCGAGTTTCCTAATCCTCACATCTATACTGCCGTACGGTTATTGCTTCTCCCTACCATTATTCTACAATTGAAAGGGGACTTGTAAAAGTCTTTTTTTGTGATCGTCAATAGGTAGTTCGGCAAGTCTGCTTTGAACCATATGAAGGTACGTGAGAATAGACTCAGTAATCGTGGACATAATCATGGTGACCATTATAACCATAAACATGGTGACCATCATGACGATCATGACTATGGTCATGGTGATCATCATGATTAATATCATTGTGGCCATGGTGATTATCATGACCTTGATCATGGTTACCATCATGACCATGATCGTGTTGACCAGCATGACCATAATCATAGTGAACATCATCACAATGATCATAGTGATCATCATGACCATTATCATGGTGACCATCAGGACCATCATGAACATGATCATAGTAACCATCATGACCATCACGACCATCATGACCATGATCATGGTGACCATCATTACCAGGAACATGGTGACCATCATGACCATGATCATGATGAACATTATGACAATGATCTAGATTACCATTATAATCACAAAGATCTGAATTCCCATTATAATCACCATGATAACCAGGATTATGCTCCCTATCAGAGTCACCACCATGATGATCATCGTGACCATGATCTTGATAATCATCGTGACCATGACCATGATCATAGTGACCAACATGAGCATGATCATGGTGATCATCATGACCGTACTCATGGTGACCATCATGACCATGATCATGAACAGCATCATGAACATGATCAAGGTTACCATTATAACCACCATGATCACAACGATTATGGTCCCCATAATGGTCACGACCATGATGATCATCATAATCATGGTCAAGATGATAATCATGATGATGATCATAATCGTGGTAACGATGATGATCAAGATCATGGTCACGAGGATCATCATAGTGGTGACTATGATAGGGAGCGTAATCGTAGTGATCATGGTGATTATAATGGTAAATCAGATCGATGTGATTATAATGGTAAAATGGATCATGGTCATGATTGTGACCATGGTCATGGTCACGACGGTCATGATGGTTATCACAATAATGGTCATGATAGTCATAATGGTCGCCATGATCATGGTCATCATTGTATTGACCATGAATGAGACCATAATCGTAGTGATTATGGTTCTTATGATGGTAAACTTAATCGCGGTCATGATGGTCACCGTGATCACGGTTATGATGATGGCCATGATCATGTGCATAATGGTCACCATGATCGTAGTCATGATGGTCACCATGATCGTGGTCATGATGGTCATGATGGTCACCGTGATCATGGTCATGATTGTCACCAAGATCACTCTGATCATGGTCATGATGGTCACCACGAATATGGTCATGATGAGCACCATGATTGTGGTCATGATGGTCACCACGATCATGTTCATGATGGTCACCATGATCATGGTCATGATGGTCACCATGATCATGGTCATGATGGTCACCATGATCATGATAATGATGGTCGCCATGTTCATGGTCATGATGGTCACTATGATCATGGTCACGATTGTAATCATGGTGGTGACTATGATGGTCACTATGATCATGGTCATGATGGTCATGATAGTCACCGTGATCATGGTGTTGATGATGACCATAATCATTGTCATGATCGACACCATGATCATGGTCATGATAGTCATGATGGTCACTATAATCATGCTCATGATGATGATCATGATCATTGTCATGATGGTCACCATGATCATGTCATAATGATGACCATGATTATATTCATGATGGTCATGATGATCACCGTGATCAAAGTTATGATGATGATCATTATCATGGTCACGATGATAATCATTATCATGATGATAATGACCATGATGGGGTCCATAAGTTGAGTGATCATGGTTCTTATAATGGTAAACTTGATCATGGTCATGATGGTGACCATGTTAGTTGTCATAATGGTCACTATGATCGTGGTCATGATGGTCATGAAGGTCACCGTGATCATCATAGTGGTGACTATGATAGGGCGCATAATTATGGTGATAATAGCAATTATAATCGTGAATTGGATCATTGTGATCATAATGGTAAACTAGATCATGTTCATAATTGTGAGCATGGTCATGGTCATGATGGTCACCATCATATTGGTCATGATAATCAGATGGTCACCATGATCATGGTCATGGACAGCATCATGACCATAATCAAATTTACCATTATAATCACCATGATCACCACGATTATGGTCCCCATAATGGTCATTACCATGATAATCATCATAATCATGGTCATAATGATAATCATGGTCATGGTCACGATGATGATCAAGATCATGATCACGATGATCATCATGTCGGTGACTGTGATAGGAAGCATAATCGTGGTTATCATAGTGATTAAAATAGTAAATCAGATCATTGTGATTATAATGGTAAGATAAAACCATGGTCGTGGTCACAATGGTCACCATAATCATGGTCATGATAGTCATAATGGTCATCATTGCGTCAACCATGGATGAGACCGTAATCGTGGTGATTATGGTTCTTATAATAGTAACTTGATCACGGTCATGATCACTATTATTATGGTCATGATCGTCATGATGGTCACCGTGATCATAGCCATGATGATCTCCACGATCATGGCCATGATGGACACCATGATCATGATCATGATGGTCACCATGATCATGGTTATGATGGTAATGATTGTGACCATAATCGTGGTCATGATGAACACTATGATCATAGTCGTGATTGACAAGATGGTCACCATGATCATGGTCATGATGGTCATGATAGTGACCATAATCATGATCATGATAGTCACCATAATCATGATCATGATGGTCACCATAATCATGATCATGATGGTCACCATAATCATGGTCATGATGGTCATGGAGGTTTCTATGATTATGGTTATGATGGTCATTATGGTCACTATGATCGTGGTCATGATGGTCACCATGATCATGGGAATAATGTTTACCATAATCATGGTTATGATGGTCACCATGATCATGGTCATGATGATCATCATGGATATGATGGTCACCATGATCATGATCATGATGCCCATGATGGTGACTATAATCATGGTCATAATGATCGTGATGGTGACCATGATCATTGTCATGATAGTCACCATAATAATGGTCATGATGATCACCATGATCATGGTCATGATAGGGACCTTGATCATGGTCATGATGGTCATCATGGATATGATGGTCACTATAATTATGGTCATAATGGCCACAATGACCATGGGCATAATGTTCACTATGATCATATTTATGATGGTCACCATGATCATGGTCATGATGGTCACCATAATCATGGTCATAGCGGCAACCATGATCATGGGCATAATGGTCACTATGATCATGGTCGTGATCGTGACCATGATCATGCTCATGATAGTCATGATGCTGATTATGATGATGGTCACTATGATTATGGTCATGATGATCACGATGATCATGGTCATGATGGTCACCATAATCATGGTTATGATGGTAATGATAGAGACCATAATCATGGTCATGATAGTCGCGATAGTGACCATGATCATGGTCATGATGGTCACCATGATTATTAGTCATGATGGTCACCATGATCATGGTCCTGCCGGTCACCATGATCATGGTCATGATGGTCAGCATGATCATGGTTATGATAGTGACCATGATTATGGTCATGATGGTCACCATGAGCATGGTCATGATGGTCAACATGATTATGGGCATGATGGTCATGATAGTGACCGTGATCATAGTCATCATGGTCACCACGATCATGGTCATGACGGTGACCATGATCATGGTCATGATGGTCATGATAGTGACCATGATAATGGTCATAATGGTCAGCATGATCATGGTCATGATGGTCACTATGATCATGGTCATGATAGTCACCATGATCTTGATCATGATGGTCACCATGATCATGGTCATGATGGTCACCATGATCTTGGTCATGATGGTCACCATGATCATGGTCCTGCCGGTCACCATGATCATGGTCATGATGGTCAGCATGATCATGGTTATGATAGTGACCATGATTATGGTCATGATGGTCACCATGAGCATGGTCATGATGGTCAACATGATTATGGGCATGATGGTCATGATAGTGACCGTGATCATAGTCATCATGGTCACCACGATCATGGTCATGACGGTGACCATGATCATGGTCATGATGGTCATGATAGTGACCATGATAATGGTCATAATGGTCAGCATGATCATGGTCATGATGGTCACTATGATCATGGTCATGATAGTCACCATGATCTTGATCATGATGGTCACCATGATCATGGTCATGATGGTCACCATGATCTTGGTCATGATGGTCACCATGATCATGGTCCTGCCGGTCACTATGATCATGGTCATGATGGTCAGCATGATCATGGTCATGATGGTCAGCATGATCATGGTTATGATAGTGACCATGATTATGGTCATAATGATCACCATAAAATTGGTCATGATGATCAACATTATCATGGTTATGATGGTCACCATGATCATGGTCATAATGGTCACTTTGATCATGGTCAAAATGGTCACGATGAAAATGGTCATAATGATAACCATGATTATAGTCATAATGGTAATGATAGTGACCGTAATCATAGTCATGATGGTCTCGATAGTGTCCATCATCATGGTCATGATGGTCAGCATAATCATGGTCATGATGGTGACCATGATCATATTCATGATGGTCGCTATGATCATGGTCATGATGGTCATGATAGTGACCATGATCATGGTCATGATGGTCATGATAGTGACCATGATCATGGTCATGATGGTCATGATAGTGAACATGATCATGGTCATGATGGTCACCATGATCATGGTCATGATGGTCACTGAGATCATAGTCATAATGGTCACCATGAAATTAGTTATAATGATCACCATGATCTTGGACATGATGGTCATGATAGTGACCATGATCATGGGCATAATGGTCACCAAGATCATGGTCATGATAGTCACCATGATCTGGGACATGATGGTCATGACACTGACCATGATCATTGTCATGGTGGTCAGCATGATCATGGTCATGATGGTGACCATGATCATAGTCATGATGGTCACTATGATCATGGTCATGATGGTCATGATAGTGAACATGATCATGTTCACGATGGTCACCACGATCATGGTCATGATAGTGAGCATGATCATGGGCATAATGGTCACGATGATCATGGTTATGATAGTCAACATGAACATGGTCGTGATGGTAACTTCGATCATGGTCAAAATGGTCACGATGGAAATAGTCATAATGATAACTATGATTATAGTCATGACGGTAATGATAGTGACCATAATCATGGTCATGATGGTCTCGATAGTGTCCATCATCATGGTCATGATGGTCAGCATGATCATGGTCATGATGGTGACCATGATCATATTCGTGATGGTCGCTATGATCATGGTCACGATGATCATGGTCATAATGGTCACCATGATCATGGGCATAATGGTCATGATAGTGACCATGATTATGGTCATGATAGTGACCATGATCATAGTAATGATGGTCACCACGATCATGGTCATGACGGTGACCATAATCATGGTCATGATAGTCACCATGATCATGGTCATAATGGTCACCATGATCATGGGCATAATGGTCACTATGATCATGGTCATGATGGTCACCATGATCATGGTCATAATGATCACCATAAAATTGGTCATGATGATCAACATTATCATGGTTATGATGGTCACCATGATCATGGTCATAATGGTCACTTTGATCATGGTCAAAATGGTCACGATGAAAATAGTCATAATGATAACCATGATTATAGTCATAATGGTAATGATAGTGACCGTAAACATGGTCATGATGGTCTCGATAGTGTCCATCATCATGGTCATGATGGTCAGCATAATCATGGTCATGATGGTGACCATGATCATATTCATGATGGTCGCTATGATCATGGTCATGATGGTCATGATAGTGACCATGATCATGGTCATGATGGTCATGATAGTGACCATGATCATGGTCATGATGGTCATGATAGTGACCATGATCATGGTCATGATGGTCACCATGATCATGGTCATGATGGTCACTGAGATCATAGTCATAATGGTCACCATGAAATTAGTTATAATGATCACCATGATCTTGGACATGATGGTCATGATAGTGACCATGATCATGGGCATAATGGTCACCAAGATCATGGTCATGATAGTCACCATGATCTGGGACATGATGGTCATGACACTGACCATGATCATTGTCATGGTGGTCAGCATGATCATGGTCATGATGGTGACCATGATCATAGTCATGATGGTCACTATGATCATGGTCATGATGGTCATGATAGTGAACATGATCATGTTCACGATGGTCACCACGATCATGGTCATGATAGTGAGCATGATCATGGGCATAATGGTCACGATGATCATGGTTATGATAGTCAACATGAACATGGTCGTGATGGTAACTTCGATCATGGTCAAAATGGTCACGATGGAAATAGTCATAATGATAACTATGATTATAGTCATGACGGTAATGATAGTGACCATAATCATGGTCATGATGGTCGCGATGGTGACCATGATCATGGTCATGATGATCACCATGATCATGTTTATGATGGTCACTATGATCATGGTCATGATAGCCACTATGATCATAGTCATGATAGTCACCATGATCTCGATCATGATGGTCACCATGATCATGGTCATGATAGTCAGCATGATCATGGTCATGATGGTCACCATGATCATGGGCATAATGGTCATGATAGTGACCATGATTAAGGTCATGATGGTCACTACGATCATGGTCATGATAATCACCATGATCATGGGCATGATGGTCATGATAGTGATCATGATCATGGTCATGATGGTCTCGATAGTGTCCATCATCATGGTCATGATGGTGACCATGATCATATTCGTGATGGTCGCTATGATCATGGTCACGATGATCATGGTCATAATGGTCACCATGATCATGGGCATAATGGTCATGATAGTGACCATGATTATGGTCATGATAGTGACCATGATCATAGTAATGATGGTCACGATAGTGACCATGATCATGGTCATGATGGTCACCATGATCATAGTCATGATGGTCACTAAGATCATAGTCATAATGATCACCAAGAAATTGGTTATAATGATCACCATGATCTTGGACATGATGGTCATGATAGTGACCATGATCATTTTCATAACAGTCAGCATGATTATGGTCATGATGGTCACTATGATCATGGTCATGATAGACATGATAGTAACCATGATCATGTTCATGATGGTCACTATGATCATGGTCATAATCAACACCATGATCATGGGCAAAATGGTCACCAAGATCATGGTCATGATAGTCACCATGATATGGGACATGATGGTCATGACAGTGACCATGATCATTGTCATGGTGGTCAGCATGATCATGGTCATGATGGTCATGATAGTGAACATGATCATGTTCACGATGGTCACCACGATCATGGTCATGATAGTGAGCATGATCATGGGCATAATGGTCACGATGATCATGGTTATGATGGTCAACATGAACATGGTCGTGATGGTAATTCCGATCATCGTCAAAATGGTCACGATGGAAATAGTCATAATGATAACTATGATCATGGTCATGACGGTAATGATAGTGACCATAATCATGGTCATGATGGTCGCGATGGTGACCATGATCATGGTCATGATGATCACCATGATCATGTTCATGATGGTCACTATGATCATGGTCATGATAGCCACTATGATCATAGTCATGATAGTCACCATGATCTTGATCATGATGGTCACCATGATCATGGTCATAATGGTCACTCTGATCATGCGCATAATGGTCACCATGATCATGGTCATGATGGTCACCATGATCATGGTCATGATGGTCACCTTGATCATAGTCATGATAGTCACCATGATCTCGATCATGATAGTCACCATGATCTCGATCATGATGGTCACCATGATCATGGTCATAATGGACACCATTATCATGGGCATAATGGTCACCATGATCATGGTCAAGATGGTCACCATGATCATGGTCCTGCCAGTCACCATGATCATAGTCATAATGATCACCATAAAATTGGTCATAATGATCACCATGATCTTGGACATGATGTTCATGATAGTGACCATGATCATGGTCATGATGGTCACTTCGATCATGGTCAAAATGGTCACGATGAAAATGGTCATAACGATAACCATGATCATAGTCATAATGGTAATGATAGTGACCATAATCATGGTCATGATGGTCGCGATGCTGACCATAATCATGGTCATGATGGTCACCATAATCATGGTCATGATGGTAATGATTGTGACCATGATCATGTTCATGATGGTCACCACGATCATGTTCATGATAGTGACCATGATCATGGTCATGATAGCCACTATGATCATAGTCATGATAGTCACCATGATCTTGATCATGATGGTCACCATGATCATGGTCATGATGGTCACCATGATCTTGGTCATGACGGTCACCAAGATCATGGTCCTGCCGGTCACTATGATCATGTTCATGATGGTCAGCATGATCATGGTTATGATAGTGACCATGATTATGGTCATGATGGTCACTATGATCATGGTCATGATGGTCACCATGATTATGGGCATGATGTTCATGATAGTGACCGTGATCATAGTCATCATGGTCACCACGATCATGGTCATGACGGTGACCATGATCATGGTCATGATGGTCAGCGTGATCATGGTCATGATGGTCACTATGATCATGGTCATGATGGTCACTATGATCATGGTCATGATGGTCACTAAGATCATAGTCATAATGGTCACCATGAAATTGGTTATAATGATCACCATGATCTTGGACATGATGGTCATGATAGTGACCATGATCATTGTCATAATGGTCAGCATGACCATGGTCATGATGGTCACTATGATCATGGTCATGATGGTCATGATAGTAACCATGATCATGTTCATGATGTTCACCATGATCATGGTCATATTCAACACCATGATCATGGGCATAATGGTCACCAAGATCATGGTCATGATAGTCACCATGATCTAGGACATGATAGTCATGATAGTGACCATGATCATTGTCATGATGGTCAGCATGATCATGGTCATGATGGTGACCATGACCATGGTCACGATGGTGACCATGATCATAGTTATGATGGTCACTATGATCATGGTCATGTTGGTCACGATGGTCACCACGATCATGGTCATGATAGTGACCATGATCATGGGCATAATGGTCACGATAATCATGGTTACGATGGTCAACATGAACATGGGCATGATAGACATAATGGACACCGTGATCATAGTTATGATGGTCACCATAATCATGGTCGTGATGGTAACTTCGATGATGGTCAAAATCGTCACGATGGAAATAGTAATAATGATAACTATGATCATGGTCATGATGGTCAGCATGATCATGGTCATGATGGTCGTGATAGTGTCCATGTTCATGGTCATGATGGTCACTATGATCATGGTCATGATGGTCACCACGATCATGGTCATGACGGTCACCGTGATCATGGTCATGATGGTCAGCATGATCATGGTCGTGATGGTCACCATGATCATGGTCGTGATGGTAACCATGATCATGGTCACGATGGTCACCATAATTATGGGCATGATGGTTATGATAGTGACCATGATCATGGTCATGATGGTCAGAATGATTATGTTCATGATAGTGACCATGATCATGATCATGATGGTCAGCATGATCATGGTCATGATAGTCACCATGATCATGGTCATAATGGTCACCATGATCATGGGCATAATGGTCACTATGATCATGGTCATGATGGTCACCATGATCATGGTCATGATAGTGAGCATGATCATGGGCATAATGGTCACGATGATCATGGTTATGATGGTCAACATGAACATGGTCGTGATGGTAATTTCGATCATCGTCAAAATGGTCACGATGGAAATAGTCATAATGATAACTATGATCATGGTCATGACGGTAATGATAGTGACCATAATCATGGTCATGATGGTCGCGATGGTGACCATGATCATGGTCATGATGATCACCATGATCATGTTCATGATGGTCACTATGATCATGGTCATGATAGCCACTATGATCATAGTCATGATAGTCGCCATGATCTTGATCATGATGGTCACCATGATCATGGTCATAATGGTCACTCTGATCATGCGCATAATGGTCACCATGATCATGGTCATGATGGTCACCATGATCATGGTCATGATGGTCACCTTGATCATAGTCATGATAGTCACCATGATCTCGATCATAATAGTCACCATGATCTCGATCATGATGGTCACCATGATCATGGTCATAATGGACACCATTATCATGGGCATAATAGTCACCATGATCATGGTCAAGATGGTCACCATGATCATGGTCCTGCCAGTCACCATGATCATAGTCATAATGATCACCATAAAATTGGTCATAATGATCACCATGATCTTGGACATGATCTTCATGATAGTGACCATGATCATGGTCATGATGGTAACTTCGATCATGGTCAAAATGGTCACGATGAAAATGGTCATAACGATAACCATGATCATAGTCATAATGGTAATGATAGTGACCATAATCATGGTCATGATGGTCGCGATGCTGACCATAATCATGGTCATGATGGTCACCATAATCATGGTCATGATGGTAATGATTGTGACCATGATCATGTTCATGATGGTCACCACGATCATGTTCATGATAGTGACCATGATCATGGTCATGATAGCCACTATGATCATAGTCATGATAGTCACCATGATCTTGATCATGATGGTCACCATGATCATGGTCATGATGGTCACCATGATCTTGGTCATGACGGTCACCATGATCATGGTCCTGCCGGTCACTATGATTATGTTCATGATGGTCAGCATGATCATGGTTATGATAGTGACCATGATTATGGTCATGATGGTCACTATGATCATGGTCATGATGGTCACCATGATTATGGGCATGATGTTCATGATAGTGACCGTGATCATAGTCATCATGGTCACCACGATCATGGTCATGACGGTGACCATGATCATGGTCATGATGGTCATGATAGTGACCATGATCATGGTCATGATGGTCAGCGTGATCATGGTCATGATGGTCACTATGATCATGGTCATGATGGTCACTAAGATCATAGTCATAATGGTCACCATGAAATTGGTTATAATGATCACCATGATCTTGGACATGATGGTCATGATAGTGACCATGATCATTGTCATAATGGTCAGCATGACCATGGTCATGATGGTCACTATGATCATGGTCATGATGGTCATGATAGTAACCATGATCATGTTCATGATGTTCACCATGATCATGGTCATATTCAACACCATGATCATGGGCATAATGGTCACCAAGATCATGGTCATGATAGTCACCATGATCTAGGACATGATAGTCATGATAGTGACCATGATCATTGTCATGATGGTCAGCATGATCATGGTCATGATGGTGACCATGATCATAGTTATGATGGTCACTATGATCATGGTCATGTTGGTCACGATGGTCACCAGGATCATGGTCATAATGGTCACGATAATCATGGTTACGATGGTCAACATGAACATGGGCATGATAGACATAATGGACACCGTGATCATAGTTATGATGGTCACCATAATCATGGTCGTGATGGTAACTTCGATGATGGTCAAAATCGTCACGATGGAAATAGTAATAATGATAACTATGATCATGGTCATGATGGTCAGCATGATCATGGTCATGATGGTCGTGATAGTGTCCATGTTCATGGTCATGATGGTCACTATGATCATGGTCATGACGGTCACCGTGATCATGGTCATGATGGTCAGCATGATCATGGTCGTGATGGTCACCATGATCATGGTCACGATGGTCACCATAATTATGGGCATGATGGTTATGATAGTGACCATGATCATGGTCATGATGGTCAGAATGATTATGTTCATGATAGTGACCATGATCATGATCATGATAGTCAGCATGATCATGGTCATGATAGTCACCATGATCATGGTCATAATGGTCACCATGATCATGGGCATAATGGTCACTATGATCATGGTCATGATGGTCACCATGATCATGGTCATATCGATCACCATAAAATTGGTCATGATGATCAACATTATCATGGTTATGATGGTCACCATGATCATGGTCATAATGGTCACTTTGATCATGGTCAAAATGGTCACGATGAAAATGGTCATAATGATAACCATGATTATAGTCATAATGGTAATGATAGTGACCGTCATCATAGTCATGATGGTCTCGATAGTGTCCATCATCATGGTCATGATGGTCAGCATAATCATGGTCATGATGGTGACCATGATCATATTCATGATGGTCGCTATGATCATGGTCATGATGGTCATGATAGTGACCATGTTCATGGTCATGATGGTCACCATGATTATGGTCATGATGGTCACTGAGATCATAGTCATAATGGTCACCATGAAATTAGTTATAATGATCACCATGATCTTGGACATGATGGTCATGATAGTGACCATGATCATGGGCATAATGGTCACCAAGATCATGGTCATGATAGTCACCATGATCTGGGACATGATGGTCATGACACTGACCATGATCATTGTCATGGTGGTCAGCATGATCATGGTCATGATGGTGACCATGATCATAGTCATGATGGTCGCTATGATCATGGTCATGATGGTCATGATAGTGACCATGATCATGGACATAATGGTCTCTATGATCATCGTTATGATGGTCACCATGATCATGGTCCTGCCGGTCACTATGTTTATGGTCATGATGGTCACCATGATCATAGTCATAATGATCACCGTGCTCATGGGCATGATGGTCATGATAGTGACCATGATCGTGGTCATGATGGTCAGCATGATCATGGTCATGATGGTCACCACGATCATGGTCATGATGGTCACCACGATCATGGTCATGATGGTCTCGATAGTGTCTATGATCACGGTCATGATGGTCAGCATGATCATGGCCATGATGGTGACCATGATCATATTTATGATGGTCGCTATGATCATGGTCATGATGGTCATGATAGTGACCATGATCATGGACATAATGGTCTCTATGATCATCGTTATGATGGTCACCATGATCATGGTCCTGCCGGTCACTATGTTTATGGTCATGATGGTCACCATGATCATAGTCATAATGATCACCGTGCTCATGGGCATAATGGTCGTGATAGTGATCATGATTATGGTCATGATGGTCACTATGATCATGGTCATGATAATCACCATGATCATGGGCATGATGGTCATGATAGTGACCATGATCGTGGTCATGATGGTCAGCATGATCATGGTCATGATGGTCACCACGATCATGGTCATGACGGTCACCATGATCATGGTCATGATGGTCGTGATAGTGTCCATGATCATGGTCATGATGGTCGTGATAGTGTCCATGATCATGGTCATGATGGTAACCATGATCATGGTCATGATGGTCACCACGATCATGGTCATGATGGTCACCACGATCATGGTCATGACGGTCACCATGATCATGGTCATGATGGTCGTGATAGTGTCCATGATCATGATCATGATGGTCACCATGATCATGGTCATGATGGTCACCACGATCATGGTCATGACGGTCACCATGATCATTGTTATAATGGTCAGCATGATCATGGTCATGATGGTCATGATAGTGACCATGATTATGGTCATGATGGTCACCATGATCATGGGCATAATGGTTACCATAATTATGGTCATGATGGTCACCATGATCATGGTTATGATGGTCACCATGATTATGGTCATGATGGTCACCATGATCATGGTCATGATGGTCAGCATGATTATTTGCATGATGGTCATGATAGTGACCATGATCCTGGTCATGATGGTCAGCATGATCATAGTCATGATGGTCATGATGGTCACTATGATCATAGTCATAATGGTCACCATGAAATTGGTCATAATGATCACTATGATCTTAGACATGATGGTCATGATAGTGACCATGATCATTGTCGTGATGGTCAGCATGATCATAGTCATGATGGTCACTATGATCATGGTCATGATGGTCGTGATAATGACCATGATCATGTTCATGATGGTCACTATGATCATGGTCATGATAGTGACCATTACCATGGTTATCATGGTGACCATGATCATGGTCATTATGGTCACCATTACCATGGTTATGATGGTGACCATGATCATGGTCATGATGGTCACCATGATCATGGTCATGATAGTCACCATGGTCTTGGACATGATGATCATGATAGTGACCATGATCGTTGTCATGATGGTCGGCACGATCATGGTCATGATGGTGACCATGATCATATTCATGATGGTCGCTATGATCATGGTCATGATGGTCATGATAGTGACCATGATCATTGGCATAATGGTCACGATGATCATGGTTATAATAGTCAACATGACCATGGGCATGATGGACATAATAGTCACCGTAATCATAGTTATAATGGTCACTATGATCATTGTCGTGATGGTCACTTCGATCATGTTCAAAATAGTCACGATGGAAATAGTCATAATGATAAGTATGATCATAGTCATGATGGTAATGATAGTGACCATAATTATGGTCATGATGGTCACCATGATCATGCGCATAATGGTCACCGTGATCATGGTCATGATGGTCACCATGATCATGGTCCTGCCGGTCACTATGTTTATGGTCATGATGGTCACAATGATCATGGTCATGATGATCACCATGATTATGGGCATAATGGTCATGATAGTGACCATGATTATGGTCATGATGGTCACTATGATCATGGTCATGATAATCACCATGATCATAGTCATGATGGTCACTTCGATCATGGTCAAAATGGTCAAGATGAATATGGTCATAATGATAACCATGATCATAGTCATAAAGGTAATGTTAGTGACCATAATCATGGTCATGATGGTTGCGATGGTGACCATGATCATGGTCATGATCGTCACTATAACCATGGTCATGATGGTAATGATTGTGACCATGATAATGTTCATGATTGTGACCATGATCATGTTCATGATGATCAATACGATCATGTTCATGATAGTGACCATGATCATGGTCATGATCGTCACCATAATCATCGTCATGATGGTAATGATTTTGATCATGATCAAGTTCATGATGGTCAACACGATCATGTTCACGATAGTGACCATAATCATGGTCATGATCGTCATGATAGTGACCATGATCATGGGCTGATGGTCAGCATGATCATGGTCATGATGGTCACCACGATCATGGTCATGATGGTCTCGATAGTGTCTATGATCACGGTCATGATGGTCAGCATGATCATGGCCATGATGGTGACCATGATCATATTCATGATGGTCACTATGATCATGGTCATGATGGTCATGATAGTGACCATGATCATGGACATAATGGTCTCTATGATCATCGTTATGATGGTCACCATGATCATGGTCCTGCCGGTCACTATGTTTATGGTCATGATGGTCACCATGATCATAGTCATAATGATCACCGTGCTCATGGGCATAATGGTCGTGATAGTGATCATGATTATGGTCATGATGGTCACTATGATCATGGTCATGATAATCACCATGATCATGGGCATGATGGTCATGATAGTGACCATGATCGTGGTCATGATGGTCAGCATGATCATGGTCATGATGGTCACCACGATCATGGTCATGACGGTCACCATGATCATGGTCATGATGGTCGTGATAGTGTCCATGATCATGGTCATGATGTTCACTATAATCATGTTCATGATTGTGACCATGATCATGTTCATGATTGTGACCATGATCATGTTCATGATGGTCAACACGATCATGTTCATGATAGTGACCATGATCATGGTCATGATGGTAATGATTGTGACCATGATCATGTTCATGATGGTCAACACGATCATGTTCATGATAGTGACCATGATCATGGTCATGATGGTAATGATTGTGACCATGATCATGTTCATGATGGTCAACACGATCATGTTCATGATAGTGACCATGATCATGGTCATGATGGTAATGATTGTGACCATGATCATGTTCATGATGGTCAACACGATCATGTTCATGATTGTGACCATGATCATGTTCATGATAGTCAACACGATCATGTTCATGATAGTGACCATGATCATGGTCATGATAGTCAGCATGATCATGGTCATGATGGTCACCATGATCATGGGCATAATGGTCATGATAGTGACCATGATTATGGTCATGATGGTCACTATGATCATGGTCATGATAATCACCATGATCATGGGCATGATCGTCATGATAGTGACCATGATCATGGGCATGATGGTCAGCATGACCATGGTCATGATGGTCACCACGATCATGGTCATGATGGTCGTGATAGTGTCCATGATCATGGCCATGATGGTCACCATGATCATGGTCATGATGGTCACCACGATCATGGTCATGACGGTCACCATGATCATGGTTATGATGGTCAGCATGATCATGGTCGTGATGGTCATGATAGTGACCATGATCATGGACATAATGGTCTCGATGATCATCGTTATGATGGTCACCATGATCATGGTCCTGCCGGTCACTATGTTTATGGTCATGATGGTCACCATGATCATAGTTATAATGATCACCATGCTCATGGGCATAATGGTCATGATAGTGATCATGATTATGGTCATGATGGTCAGCATGATCATGGTCATGATGGTCGTGATAGTGTCCATGATCATGGTCATGATGGTCACCATGATCATGGTCATGATGGTCACCACGATCATGGTCATGACGGTCACTATGATCATGGTTATGATGGTCAGCATGATCATGGTCGTGATGGTCATGATAGTGACCATGATTATGGTCATGATGGTCACCATGATCATGGGCATAATGGTTACCATGATTATGGTCATGATGGTCACCATGATCATGATTATCCTGGTCACCATGATTATGGTCATGATGGTCACCATGATCATGGTCATGATGGTAATGATTGTGACCATGATCATGTTCATGATGGTCACCACGATCATGTTCATGATAGTGACCATGATCATGGTCATGATAGTGACCATGATCATGGTCATGATGGTCGCGATGCTGACCATAATCATAGTCATGATGGTCACCATAATCATGGTCATGATGGTAATGATTGTGACCATGATCATGTTCATGATGGTCACCACGATCATGTTCATGATAGTGACCATGATAATGTTCATGATTGTGACCATGATCATGTTCATGATGGTCAATACGATCATGTTCATGATCGTGACCATGATCATGGTCATGATCGTCACCATAATCATCGTCATGATGGTAATGATTTTGATCATGATCAAGTTCATGATGGTCAACACGATCATGTTCATGATCGTGACCATGATCATGGTCATGATCGTCATGATAGTGACCATGATCATGGGCATGATGGTCAGCATGATCATGGTCATGATGGTCACCACGATCATGGTCATGATGGTCTCGATAGTGTCTATGATCAAGGTCATGATGGTCAGCATGATCATGGCCATGATGGTGACCATGATCATATTCATGATGGTCGCTATGATCATAGTCATGATGGTCATGATAGTGACCATGATCATGGACATAATGGTCTCTATGATCATCGTTATGATGGTCACCATGATCATGGTCCTGCCGGTCACTATGTTTATGGTCATGATGGTCACCATGATCATAGTTATAATGATCACCATGCTCATGGGCATAATGGTCATGATAGTGACCATGATCGTTGTCATGATGGTCGGCATGATCATGGTCATGATGGTGACCATGATCATATTCATGATGGTCGCTATGATCATAGTCATGATGGTCATGATAGTGACCATGATCATTGGCATAATGGTCACGATGATCATGGTTATAATAGTCAACATGACCATAGGCATGATGGACATAATAGTCACCGTAATCATAGTTATAATGGTCACTATGATCATTGTCGTGATGGTCACTTCGATCATGTTCAAAATAGTCACGATGGAAATAGTCATAATGATAAGTATGATCATAGTCATGATGGTAATGATAGTGACCATAATTATGGTCATGATGGTCACCATGATCATGCGCATAATGGTCACCGTGATCATGGTCATGATGGACACCATGATCATGGTCCTGCCGGTCACTATGTTTATGGTCATGATGGTCACAATGATCATGGTCATGATGATCACCATGATTATGGGCATAATGGTCATGATAGTGACCATGATTATGGTCATGATGGTCACTATGATCATGGTCATGATAATCACTATGATCATAGTCATAATGATCACCACAAAATTGGTCATGACGATCAACATGATCTTGGACATGATGGTCATGATAGTGACCATGACTATGGTCATGATGGTCAGCATGATCATGGTCATGATAGTGACCATGATCATGGTCATGATGGTCACCATGATCATGGTTATGATGGTCACCGTGATCATGGTCATGATGGTCACTTCGATCATGGTCAAAATGGTCAAGATGAATATGGTCATAATGATAAAAATGATCATAGTCATAAAGGTAATGTTAGTGACCATAATCATGGTCATGATGGTTGCGATGGTGACCATGATCATGGTCATGATCGTCACCATAACCATGGTCATGATGGTAATGATTGTGACCATGATAATGTTCATGATTGTGACCATGATCATGTTCATGATGGTCAATACGATCATGTTCATGATAGTGACCATGATCATGGTCATGATCGTCACCATAATCATCGTCATGATGGTAATGATTCTGATCACGATCAAGTTCATGATGGTCAACACGATCATGTTCATGATCGTGACCATGATCATGGTCATGATCGTCATGATAGTGACCATGATCATGGTCGTGATGGTCACCATAATCATGGTCATGATGGTAATGATTGTATCCATGATCATGTTCATGATGGTCACTACGATCATGTTCATGATAGTGACCATGATCATGGTCATGATAGTGACCATGATCATGGTCATGATAGGGACCATGATCATGGTCATGATAGGGACAATGATCATGGTCATGATGGTCAGCATGATCATGGTCATGATGGTCAGCATGATCATGGTCATGATGGTCAGCATGATCATGGTCATGATGGTCAGCATGATCATGGTCATGATGGTCACCATGATCGCGGGCATAATGGTCGTGATAGTGACCATGATTATTGTCATAATGGTCTCCATGATCGTGGTCACGATAATCAACTCGATCATGGGCATGATGGTCATGATAGTGACCATGATCATGGTCATGATGGTCAGCATGATCATGGTCATAATGGTCGTGATAGTGTCCATGATCATGGTCATGATGGTCACTATGATCATGGTCATGATGGTCACCACGATCATGGTCAAGACGGTCACCGTGATCATGGTCATAATGGTCAGCATGATCATGGTTATGATAGTGACCATGATTATGGTCATGATGGTCACCATGATTATGAGCATGATGGTTATGATAGTGACCATGATCATGGTCATGATGGTCAGCAAGATCATGGTCATGATGGTCAGCAAGATCATGGTCATGATGGTCACCATGATCATGGTCATGATAGTCACCATGATCATGGTCATAATGGTCACCATGATCATGGGCATAATGGTCACCATGATCATGGTCATGATGGTCACCATGATCATGGTCCTGCCGGTCACCATGATCATAGTCATAATGATCACCATAAAATTGGTCATGACGATCAACATGATCTTGGACATGATGGTCATGATAGTGACCATGATCATGGTCATGATGGTCAGCATGATCATGGTCAGAATGGTCGTGATGGTCACTATGATCATGGTCATGATGGTCACCACGATCATGGTCAAGACGGTCACCGTGATCATGGTCATAATGGTCAGCATGATCATGGTTATGATAGTGACCATGATTATGGTCATGATGGTCACCATGATTATGAGCATGATGGTTATGATAGTGACCATGATCATGGTCATGATGGTCAGCACGATTACGGTCATGATAGTGACAATGATCATGGTCATGATGGTCAGCAAGATCATGGTCATGATGGTCAGCAAGATCATGGTCATGATGGTCACCATGATCATGGTCATGATAGTCACCATGATCATGGTCATAATGGTCACCATGATCATGGGCATAATGGTCACCATGATCATGGTCATGATGGTCACCATGATCATGGTCCTGCCGGTCACCATGATCATAGTCATAATGATCACCATAAAATTGGTCATGACGTTCAACATGATCTTGGACATGATGGTCATGATAGTGACCATGACCATGGTCATGATGGTCAGCATGATCATGGTCATGATAGTGACCGTGATCATGGTCATGATGGTCACCATGATCATGGTTATGATGGTCACCATGATCATGGTCATGATGGTCACTTCGATCATGGTCAAAATGGTCGAGATGAATATGGTCATAATGATAACCATGATCATAGTCATAAAGGTAATGTTAGTAACCATGGTCATGATGGTTGCGATGGTGACCATGATCATGGTCATGATCGTCACCATAACCATGGTCATGATGGTAATGATTGTAACCATGATAATGTTCATGATTGTGACCATGATCATGTTCATGATGGTCAATACGATCATGTTCATGATAGTGACCATGATCATGGTCATGATCGTCACCATAATCATCGTCATGATGGTAATGATTCTGATCATGATCAAGTTCATGATGGTCAACACGATCATGTTCATGATAGTGACCATGATCATGGTCATGATCGTCATGATAGTGACCATGATCATGGGCATGATGGTGACCATGATCATGGTCATGATCGTCACCATAACCATGGTCATGATGGTAATGATTGTGACCATGATAATGTTCATGATTGTGACCATGATCATGTTCATGATGGTCAATACGATCATGTTCATGATCGTGACCATGATCATGGTCATGATCGTCACCATAATCATCGTCATGATGGTAATGATTTTGATCATGATCAAGTTCATGATGGTCAACACGATCATGTTCATGATAGTGACCATGATCATGGTCATGATCGTCATGATAGTGACCATGATCATGGGCATGATGGTCAGCATGATCATGGTCATGATGGTCACCACGATCATGGTCATGATGGTCTCGATAGTGTCTATGATCAAGGTCATGATGGTCAGCATGATCATGGCCATGATGGTGACCATGATCATATTCATGATGGTCGCTATGATCATAGTCATGATGGTCATGATAGTGACCATGATCATGGACATAATGGTCTCTATGATCATCGTTATGATGGTCACCATGATCATGGTCCTGCCGGTCACTATGTTTATGGTCATGATGGTCACCATGATCATAGTTATAATGATCACCATGCTCATGGGCATAATGGTCATGATAGTGACCATGATCGTTGTCATGATGGTCGGCATGATCATGGTCATGATGGTGACCATGATCATATTCATGATGGTCGCTATGATCATAGTCATGATGGTCATGATAGTGACCATGATCATTGGCATAATGGTCACGATGATCATGGTTATAATAGTCAACATGACCATAGGCATGATGGACATAATAGTCACCGTAATCATAGTTATAATGGTCACTATGATCATTGTCGTGATGGTCACTTCGATCATGTTCAAAATAGTCACGATGGAAATAGTCATAATGATAAGTATGATCATAGTCATGATGGTAATGATAGTGACCATAATTATGGTCATGATGGTCACCATGATCATGCGCATAATGGTCACCGTGATCATGGTCATGATGGACACCATGATCATGGTCCTGCCGGTCACTATGTTTATGGTCATGATGGTCACAATGATCATGGTCATGATGATCACCATGATTATGGGCATAATGGTCATGATAGTGACCATGATTATGGTCATGATGGTCACTATGATCATGGTCATGATAATCACTATGATCATAGTCATAATGATCACCACAAAATTGGTCATGACGATCAACATGATCTTGGACATGATGGTCATGATAGTGACCATGACTATGGTCATGATGGTCAGCATGATCATGGTCATGATAGTGACCATGATCATGGTCATGATGGTCACCATGATCATGGTTATGATGGTCACCATGATCATGGTCATGATGGTCACTTCGATCATGGTCAAAATGGTCAAGATGAATATGGTCATAATGATAAAAATGATCATAGTCATAAAGGTAATGTTAGTGACCATAATCATGGTCATGATGGTTGCGATGGTGACCATGATCATGGTCATGATCGTCACCATAACCATGGTCATGATGGTAATGATTGTGACCATGATCATGTTCATGATGGTCAATACGATCATGTTCATGATAGTGACCATGATCATGGTCATGATCGTCACCATAATCATCGTCATGATGGTAATGATTCTGATCATGATCAAGTTCATGATGGTCAACACGATCATGTTCATGATCGTGACCATGATCATGGTCATGATCGTCATGATAGTGACCATGATCATGGTCGTGATGGTCACCATAATCATGGTCATGATGGTAATGATTGTATCCATGATCATGTTCATGATGGTCACTACGATCATGTTCATGATAGTGACCATGATCATGGTCATGATAGTGACCATGATCATGGTCATGATAGGGACCATGATCATGGTCATGATAGGGACAATGATCATGGTCATGATGGTCAGCATGATCATGGTCATGATGGTCAGCATGATCATGGTCATGATGGTCAGCATGATCATGGTCATGATGGTCAGCATGATCATGGTCATGATGGTCACCATGATCGCGGGCATAATGGTCGTGATAGTGACCATGATTATGGTCATAATGGTCTCCATGATCGTGGTCACGATAATCAACTCGATCATGGGCATGATGGTCATGATAGTGACCATGATCATGGTCATGATGGTCAGCATGATCATGGTCATAATGGTCGTGATAGTGTCCATGATCATGGTCATGATGGTCACTATGATCATGGTCATGATGGTCACCACGATCATGGTCAAGACGGTCACCGTGATCATGGTCATAATGGTCAGCATGATCATGGTTATGATAGTGACCATGATTATGGTCATGATGGTCACCATGATTATGAGCATGATGGTTATGATAGTGACCATGATCATGGTCATGATGGTCAGCAAGATCATGGTCATGATGGTCAGCAAGATCATGGTCATGATGGTCACCATGATCATGGTCATGATAGTCACCATGATCATGGTCATAATGGTCACCATGATCATGGGCATAATGGTCACCATGATCATGGTCATGATGGTCACCATGATCATGGTCCTGCCGGTCACCATGATCATAGTCATAATGATCACCATAAAATTGGTCATGACGATCAACATGATCTTGGACATGATGGTCATGATAGTGACCATGATCATGGTCATGATGGTCAGCATGATCATGGTCAGAATGGTCGTGATGGTCACTATGATCATGGTCATGATGGTCACCACGATCATGGTCAAGACGGTCACCGTGATCATGGTCATAATGGTCAGCATGATCATGGTTATGATAGTGACCATGATTATGGTCATGATGGTCACCATGATTATGAGCATGATGGTTATGATAGTGACCATGATCATGGTCATGATGGTCAACACGATTACGGTCATGATAGTGACAATGATCATGGTCATGATGGTCAGCAAGATCACGGTCATGATGGTCAGCAAGATCATGGTCATGATGGTCACCATGATCATGGTCATGATAGTCACCATGATCATGGTCATAATGGTCACCATGATCATGGGCATAATGGTCACCATGATCATGGTCATGATGGTCACCATGATCATGGTCCTGCCGGTCACCATGATCATAGTCATAATGATCACCATAAAATTGGTCATGACGTTCAACATGACCATGGTCATGATGGTCAGCATGATCATGGTCATGATAGTGACCGTGATCATGGTCATGATGGTCACCATGATCATGGTTATGATGGTCACCATGATCATGGTCATGATGGTCACTTCGATCATGGTCAAAATGGTCGAGATGAATATGGTCATAATGATAACCATGATCATAGTCATAAAGGTAATGTTAGTAACCATGGTCATGATGGTTGCGATGGTGACCATGATCATGGTCATGATCGTCACCATAACCATGGTCATGATGGTAATGATTGTAACCATGATAATATTCATGATTGTGACCATGATCATGTTCATGATGGTCAATACGATCATGTTCATGATAGTGACCATGATCATGGTCATGATCGTCACCATAATCATCGTCATGATGGTAATGATTCTGATCATGATCAAGTTCATGATGGTCAACACGATCATGTTCATGATAGTGACCATGATCATGGTCATGATCGTCATGATAGTGACCATGATCATGGGCATGATGGTCAGCATGATCATGGTCATGATGGTCACCACGATCATGGTCATGATGGTCTCGATAGTGTCTATGATCACGGTCATGATGGTCAGCATGATCATGGCCATGATGGTGACCATGATCATATTCATGATGGTCGCTATGATCATGGTCATGATGGTCATGATAGTGACCATGATCATGGACATAATGGTCTCTATGATCATCGTTATGATGGTCACCATGATCATGGTCCTGCCGGTCACTATGTTTATGGTCATGATGGTCACCATGATCATAGTTATAATGATCACTATGCTCATGGGCATAATGGTCATGATAGTGATCATGATTATGGTCATGATGGTCAGCATGATCATGGTCATGATGGTCACCACGATCATGGTCATGACGGTCACCATGATAATGGTCATGATAATCGTGATAGTGTCCATGATCATGGTCATGATGGTCACCATGATCATGGTCATGATGGTCGCCACGATCATGGTCATGATGGTCACCACGATCATGGTCATGACGGTCACCATGATCATGGTCATGATGGTCGTGATAGTGTCCATGATCATGGTCATGATGGTCACCATGATCATGGTCATGATGGTCACCACGATCATGGTCATGACGGTCACTATGATCATGGTTATGATGGTCAGCATGATCATGGTCATGATGGTCATGATAGTGACCATGATTATGGTCATGATGGTCACCATGATCATGGGCATAATGGTTACCATGATTATGGTCATGATGGTCACCATGATCATGGGCATAATGGTTACCATGATTATGGTCATGATGGTCACCATGATCATGGTTATGATGGTCACCATGATTATGGTCATGATGGTCACCACGATCATGGTCAAGACGGTCACCGTGATCATGGTCATAATGGTCAGCATGATCATGGTTATGATAGTGACCATGATTATGGTCATGATGGTCACCATGATTATGAGCATGATGGTTATGATAGTGACCATGATCATGGTCATGATGGTCAGCACGATTACGGTCATGATAGTGACCATGATCATGGTCATGATGGTCAGCAAGATCATGGTCATGATGGTCAGCAAGATCATGGTCATGATGGTCACCATGATCATGGTCATGATAGTCACCATGATCATGGTCATAATGGTCACCATGATCATGGGCATAATGGTCACCATGATCATGGTCATGATGGTCACCATGATCATGGTCCTGCCGGTCACCATGATCATAGTCATAATGATCACCATAAAATTGGTCATGACGATCAACATGATCTTGGACATGATGGTCATGATAGTGACCATGACCATGGTCATGATGGTCAGCATGATCATGGTCATGATAGTGACCATGATCATGGTCATGATGGTCACCATGATCATGGTTATGATGGTCACTTCGATCATGGTCAAAATGGTCAAGATGAATATGGTCATAATGATAACCATGATCATAGTCATGAAGGTAATGTTAGTAACCATGGTCATGATGGTTGCGATGGTGACCATGATCATGGTCATGATCGTCACCATAACCATGGTCATGATGGTAATGATTGTGACCATGATAATATTCATGATTGTGACCATGATCATGTTCATGATGGTCAATACGATCATGTTCATGATCGTGACCATGATCATGGTCATGATCGTCACCATAATCATCGTCATGATGGTAATGATTTTGATCATGATCAAGTTCATGATGGTCAACACGATCATGTTCATGATAGTGACCATGATCATGGTCATGATCGTCATGATAGAGACCATGATCATGGGCATGATGGTCAGCATGATCATGGTCATGATGGTCACCACGATCATGGTCATGATGGTCTCGATAGTGTCTATGATCACGGTCATGATGGTCAGCATGATCATGGCCATGATGGTGACCATGATCATATTGATGATGGTCGCTATGATCATAGTCATGATGGTCATGATAGTGACCATGATCATGGACATAATGGTCTCTATGATCATCGTTATGATGGTCACCATGATCATGGTCCTGCCGGTCACTATGTTTATGGTCATGATGGTCACCATGATCATAGTTATAATGATCACCATGCTCATGGGCATAATGGTCATGATAGTGACCATGATCGTTGTCATGATGGTCGGCATGATCATGGTCATGATGGTGACCATGATCATATTCATGATGGTCGCTATGATCATGGTCATGATGGTCATGATAGTGACCATGATCATTGGCATAATGGTCACGATGATCATGGTTATAATAGTCAACATGACCATAGGCATGATGGACATAATAGTCACCGTAATCATAGTTATAATGGTCACTATGATCATTGTCGTGATGGTCACTTCGATCATGTTCAAAATAGTCACGATGGAAATAGTCATAATGATAAGTATAATCATAGTCATGATGGTAATGATAGTGACCATAATTATGGTCATGATGGTCACCATGATCATGCGCATAATGGTCACCGTGATCATGGTCATGATGGTCACCATGATCATGGTCCTGCCGGTCACTATGTTTATGGTCATGATGGTCACAATGATCATGGTCATGATGATCACCATGATTATGGGCATAATGGTCATGATAGTGACCATGATTATGGTCATGATGGTCACTATGATCATGGTCATGATAATCACTATGATCATAGTCATAATGATCACCACAAAATTGGTCATGACGATCAACATGATCTTGGACATGATGGTCATGATAGTGACCATGACCATGGTCATGATGGTCAGCATGATCATGGTCATGATAGTGACCATGATCATGGTCATGATGGTCACCATGATCATGGTTATGATGGTCACCATGATCATGGTCATGATGGTCACTTCGATCATGGTCAAAATGGTCAAGATGAATATGGTCATAATGATAAAAATGATCATAGTCATAAAGGTAATGTTAGTGACCATAATCATGGTCATGATGGTTGCGATGGTGACCATGATCATGGTCATGATCGTCACCATAACCATGGTCATGATGGTAATGATTGTGACCATGATAATGTTCATGATTGTGACCATGATCATGTTCATGATGGTCAATACGATCATGTTCATGATAGTGACCATGATCATGGTCATGATCGTCACCATAATCATCGTCATGATGGTAATGATTCTGATCATGATCAAGTTCATGATGGTCAACACGATCATGTTCATGATAGTGACCATGATCATGGTCATGATCGTCATGATAGTGACCATGATCATGGTCATGATGGTCACCATAATCATGGTCATGATGGTAATGATTGTATCCATGATCATGTTCATGATGGTCACTACGATCATGTTCATGATAGTGACCATGATCATGGTCATGATAGTGACCATGATCATGGTTATGATAGGGACCATGATCATGGTCATGATAGGGACAATGATCATGGTCATGATGGTCAGCATGATCATGGTCATGATGGTCAGCATGATCATGGTCATGATGGTCAGCATGATCATGGTCATGATGGTCAGCATGATCATGGTCATGATGGTCACCATGATCGCGGGCATAATGGTCGTGATAGTGACCATGATTATGGTCATAATGGTCTCCATGATCGTGGTCACGATAATCAACTCGATCATGGGCATGATGGTCATGATAGTGACCATGATCATGGTCATGATGGTCAGCATGATCATGGTCATAATGGTCGTGATAGTGTCCATGATCATGGTCATGATGGTCACTATGATCATGGTCATGATGGTCACCACGATCATGGTCAAGACGGTCACCGTGATCATGGTCATAATGGTCAGCATGATCATGGTTATGATAGTGACCATGATTATGGTCATGATGGTCACCATGATTATGAGCATGATGGTTATGATAGTGACCATGATCATGGTCATGATGGTCAGCAAGATCATGGTCATGATGGTCAGCAAGATCATGGTCATGATGGTCACCATGATCATGGTCATGATAGTCACCATGATCATGGTCATAATGGTCACCATGATCATGGGCATAATGGTCACCATGATCATGGTCATGATGGTCACCATGATCATGGTCCTGCCGGTCACCATGATCATAGTCATAATGATCACCATAAAATTGGTCATGACGATCAACATGATCTTGGACATGATGGTCATGATAGTGACCATGATCATGGTCATGATGGTCAGCATGATCATGGTCAGAATGGTCGTGATAGTGTCCATGATCATGGTCATGATGGTCACTATGATCATGGTCATGATGGTCACCACGATCATGGTCAAGACGGTCACCGTGATCATGGTCATAATGGTCAGCATGATCATGGTTATGATAGTGACCATGATTATGGTCATGATGGTCACCATGATTATGAGCATGATGGTTATGATAGTGACCATGATCATGGTCATGATGGTCAGCACGATTACGGTCATGATAGTGACAATGATCATGGTCATGATGGTCAGCAAGATCATGGTCATGATGGTCAGCAAGATCATGGTCATGATGGTCACCATGATCATGGTCATGATAGTCACCATGATCATGGTCATAATGGTCACCATGATCATGGGCATAATGGTCACCATGATCATGGTCATGATGGTCACCATGATCATGGTCCTGCCGGTCACCATGATCATTGTCATAATGATCACCATAAAATTGGTCATGACGATCAACATGATCTTGGACATGATGGTCATGATAGTGACCATGACCATGGTCATGATGGTCAGCATGATCATGGTCATGATAGTGACCGTGATCATGGTCATGATGGTCACCATGATCATGGTTATGATGGTCACCATGATCATGGTCATGATGGTCACTTCGATCATGGTCAAAATGGTCGAGATGAATATGGTCATAATGATAACCATGATCATAGTCATAAAGGTAATGTTAGTAACCATGGTCATGATGGTTGCGATGGTGACCATGATCATGGTCATGATCGTCACCATAACCATGGTCATGATGGTAATGATTGTAACCATGATAATGTTTATGATTGTGACCATGATCATGTTCATGATGGTCAATACGATCATGTTCATGATAGTGACCATGATCATGGTCATGATCGTCACCATAATCATCGTCATGATGGTAATGATTCTGATCATGATCAAGTTCATGATGGTCAACACGATCATGTTCATGATAGTGACCATGATCATGGTCATGATCGTCATGATAGTGACCATGATCATGGGCATGATGGTCAGCATGATCATGGTCATGATGGTCACCACGATCATGGTCATGATGGTCTCGATAGTGTCTATGATCACGGTCATGATGGTCAGCATGATCATGGCCATGATGGTGACCATGATCATATTCATGATGGTCGCTATGATCATGGTCATGATGGTCATGATAGTGACCATGATCATGGACATAATGGTCTCTATGATCATCGTTATGATGGTCACCATGATCATGGTCCTGCCGGTCACTATGTTTATGGTCATGATGGTCACCATGATCATAGTGATAATGATCACTATGCTCATGGGCATAATGGTCATGATAGTGATCATGATTATGGTCATGATGGTCAGCATGATCATGGTCATGATGGTCACCACGATCATGGTCATGACGGTCACCATGATAATGGTCATGATAATCGTGATAGTGTCCATGATCATGGTCATGATGGTCACCATGATCATGGTCATGATGGTCGCCACGATCATGGTCATGATGGTCACCACGATCATGGTCATGACGGTCACCATGATCATGGTCATGATGGTCGTGATAGTGTCCATGATCATGGTCATGATGGTCACCATGATCATGGTCATGATGGTCACCACGATCATGGTCATGACGGTCACTATGATCATGGTTATGATGGTCAGCATGATCATGGTCATGATGGTCATGATAGTGACCATGATTATGGTCATGATGGTCACCATGATCATGGGCATAATGGTTACCATGATTATGGTCATGATGGTCACCATGATCATGGGCATAATGGTTACCATGATTATGGTCATGATGGTCACCATGATCATGGTTATGATGGTCACCATGATTATGGTCATGATGGTCACCATGATCATGGTCATGATGGTAATGATTGTGACCATGATCATGTTCATGATGGTCACCACGATCATGTTCATGATAGTGACCATGATCATGGTCATGATAGTGACCATGATCATGGTCATGATGGTCGCGATGCTGACCATAATCATGGTCATGATGGTCACCATAATCATGGTCATGATGGTAATGATTGTGACCATGATCATGTTCATGATGGTCACTACGATCATGTTCATGATAGTGACCATGATCATGGTCATGATAGTGACCATGATCATGGTCATGATGGTCAGCATGATCATGGTCATGATGGTCACCATGATCACGGGCATAATGGTCGTGATAGTGACCATGATTATGGTCATAATGGACTTCATGATCGTGGTCACGATAATCAACTCGATTATGGACATTATGGTCATGATAGTGACCATGATCATGGTCATGATGGTCAGCATAATCATGGTCATGACAGTCACCGTGATCATGGTCATGATGGTCAGCATGATCATGGTCCTGCCGGTCACCATGAATAAGGTCATGATGTTCAGCATGATCGTGGTTATGATAGTGACCATGATTATGGTCATGATGGTCACCATGATCATGGTCATGATGGTCACCATGATTATGGGCATGATGGTTATGATAGTGACCATGATCATGGTCATGATGGTCAGCATGATTATGGTCATGATAGTGACCATGATCATGGTCATGATGGTCAGCATGATCATGGTCATGATGGTCACCATGATCATGGTCATGATGGTCACCATGATCATGGTCATAATGGTCACCATGATCATGGTCCTGCCGGTCACTATGATCATATTCATAATGATCACCATAAAAGTGGTCATGATTATCAGCATGGTCTTGGACATGATGGTCATGATAGTGACCATGACCATGGTCATGATGGTCAGCATGATCATGGTCATGATAGTGACCATGATCATGGTCATACTGATAACCATGATCATAGTCATAATGGTAATGATAGTGACCATGATCATGGTCATAATGATAACCATGATCATAGTCATAAAGGTAATGATAGTGACCATAATCATGGTCATGATGGTCGCGATGGTGACCATGATCATGGTCATGATCGTCACTATAATCATGGTCATGAGGGTAATGATTGTGACTATGATCATGTTCATGATTGTGACCATGATCATGTTCATGATTGTGACCATGATCATGTTCATGAGTGTGACCATGATTATGTTCATGATTGTGACCATGATCATGTTCATGATGGTCAACACGATCATGTTCATGATAGTGACCATGATCATGGTCATGATCGTCACCATAATCATGGTCATGATGGTAATGATTGTGACCATGATCATAGTCATGATAGTCACCATGATCTCGATCATGATAGTCACCATGATCTCGATCATGATGGTCGGCATGATTATGGTCAAGATGGTCACCATGATCATGGTTCTGCCAGTCACCATGATCATAGTCATAATGATCACTCTAAAATTGGTCATAATGATCACCATGTTCTTGGACATGATGTTCATGATTGTGACCATGATCATGGTCATGATGGTCACTACGATCATGGTCAAAATGGTCACGATGAAAATGGTCATAACGATAACCATGATCATAGTCATAATGGTAATGATAGTGACCATAATCATGGTCATGATGGTCGCGATGGTAACCATAATCATGGTCATGATGATCACCATAATCATGGTCATGATGGTAATGATTGTGACCATGATCATGTTCACGATGGTCACTACGATCATGTTCATGATAGTGACCATGATCATGGTCATGATAGTGACCATGATCATGGTCATGATGGTCAGCATGATCATGGTCATGATGGTCAGCATGATCATGGTCATGATGGTCACCATGATCGCGGGCATAATGGTCGTGATAGTGACCATGATTATGGTCATAATGGTCTCCATGATCGTGGTCACGATAATCAACTCGATCATGGGCATGATGGTCATGATAGTGACCATGATCATGGTCATGATGGTCAGCATGATCATGGTCATAATGGTCGTGATAGTGTCCATGATCATGGTCATGATGGTCACTATGATCATGGTCATGATGGTCACCACGATCATGGTCAAGACGGTCACCGTGATCATGGTCATAATGGTCAGCATGATCATGGTTATGATAGTGACCATGATTATGGTCATGATGGTCACCATGATTATAAGCATGATGGTTATGATAGTGACCATGATCATGGTCATGATGGTCAGCAAGATCATGGTCATGATGGTCAGCAAGATCATGGTCATGATGGTCACCATGATCATGGTCATGATAGTCACCATGATCATGGTCATAATGGTCACCATGATCATGGGCATAATGGTCACCATGATCATGGTCATGATGGTCACCATGATCATGGTCCTGCTGGTCACCATGATCATAGTCATAATGATCACGTTAAAATTGGTCATGACGATCAACATGATCTTGGACATGATGGTCATGATAGTGACCATGATCATGGTCATGATGGTCAGCATGATCATGGTCATAATGGTCGTGATAGTGTCCATGATCATGGTCATGATGGTCACTATGATCATGGTCATGATGGTCACCACGATCATGTTCAAGACGGTCACCGTGATCATGGTCATAATGGTCAGCATGATCATGGTTATGATAGTGACCATGATTATGGTCATGATGGTCACCATGATTATGAGCATGATGGTTATGATAGTGACCATGATCATGGTCATGATGGTCAGCACGATTACGGTCAGGATAGTGACCATGATCATGGTCATGATGGTCAGCAAGATCATGGTCATAATGGTCAGCAAGATCATGGTCATGATGGTCACCATGATCATGGTCATGATAGTCACCATGATCATGGTCATAATGGTCACCATGATCATGGGCATAATGGTCACCATGATCATGGTCATGATGGTCACCATGATCATGGTCCTGCCGGTCACCATGATCATAGTCATAATGATCACCATAAAATTGGTCATGACGATCAACATGATCTTGGACATGATGGTCATGATAGTGACCATGACCATGGTCATGATGGTCAGCATGATCATGGTCATGATAGTGACCATGATCATGGTCATGATGGTCACCATGATCATGGTTATGATGGTCACCATGATCATGGTCATGATGGTCACTTCGATCATGGTCAAAATGGTCAAGATGAATATGGTCATAATGATAACCATGATCATAGTCATAAAGGTAATGTTAGTAACCATGGTCATGATGGTTGCGATGGTGACCATGATCATGGTCATGATCGTCACCATAACCATGGTCATGATGGTAATGATTGTGACCATGATAGTGTTCATGATTGTGACCATGATCATGTTCATGATGGTCAATACGATCATGTTCATGATAGTGACCATGATCATGGTCATGATCGTCACCATAATCATCGTCATGATGGTAATGATTTTGATCATGATCAAGTTCATGATGGTCAACACGATCATGTTCATGATAGTGACCATGATCATGGTCATGATCGTCATGATAGTGACCATGATCATGGGCATGATGGTCAGCATGATCATGGTCATGATGGTCACCACGATCATGGTCATGATGGTCTCGATAGTGTCTATGATCACGGTCATGATGGTCAGCATGATCATGGCCATGATGGTGACCATGATCATATTCATGATGGTCGCTATGATCATGGTCATGATGGTCATGATAGTGACCATGATCATGGACATAATGGTCTCTATGATCATCGTTATGATGGTCACCATGATCATGGTCCTGCCGGTCACTATGTTTATGGTCATGATGGTCACCATGATCATAGTCATAATGATCACCATGCTCATGGGCATAATGGTCGTGATAGTGATCATGATCATGGTCATGATGTTCACCACGATCATGGTCATGACGGTCACCATGATCATGGTCATGATGGTCGTGATAGTGTCCATGATCATGGTGATGATGGTAACCATGATCATGGTCATGATGGTCACCACGATCATGGTCATGATGGTCACCACGATCATGGTCATGACGGTCACCATGATCATGGTCATGATGGTCGTGATAGTGTCCATGATCATGGTCATGATGCTCACCATGATCATGGTCATGATGGTCAGCATGATCATGGTCATGATGGTCATGATAGTGACCATGATTATGGTCATGATGGTCACCATGTTCATGGGCATAATGGTTACCATGATTATGGTCATGATGGTCACCATGATCATGGTTATGATGATCACCATGATTATGGTCATGATGGTCACCATGATCATGGTCATGATGGTTAGCATGATTATGTGCATGATGGTCATGATAGTGACCATGATCATGGTCATGATGGTCACTACGATCATGGTCCTGCCGGTCATCATGATTATGGTTATGATGGTCAGCATGATCATGGTCATGATGGTCATGATAGTGACCATGATTATGGTCATGATGGTCACCATGATCATGGGCATAATGGTTACCATGATTATGGTCATGATGGTCACCATGATCATGGTTATGATGATCACCATGATTATGGTCATGATGGTCACCATGATCATGGTCATGATGGTTAGCATGATCATGGTCATGATGGTTAGCATGATTATGTGCATGATGGTCATGATGGTCAGCATGATCATAGTCATGATGGTCATGATGGTCACTATGATCATAGTCATAATGGTCACCATGAAATTGGTCATAATGATCACTATGATCTTAGACATGATGGTCATGATAGTGACCATGATCATTGTCGTGATGGTCAGCATGATCATAGTCATGATGGTCACTATGATCATGGTCATGATGGTCGTGATAATGACCATGATCATGTTCATGATGGTCACTATGATCATGGTCATGATAGTGACCATTACCATGGTTATGATGGTGACCATGATCATGGTCATTATGGTCACCATTACCATGGTTATGATGGTGACCATGATCATGGTCATGATGGTCACCATGATCATCGTCATGATAGTGACCATGATCGTTGTTATGATGGTCGGCATGATCATGGTCATGATGGTGACCATGATCATATTCATGATGGTCGCTATGATCATGGTCATGATGGTCATGATAGTGACCATGATCATTGGCATAATGGTCACGATGATCATGGTTCTAATAGTCAACATGACCATGGGCATGATGGACATAATAGTCACCGTAATCCTAGTTATAATGGTCACTATGATCATTGTCGTGATGGTCACTTCGATCATGTTCAAAATAGTCACGATGGAAATAGTCATAATGATAAGTATGATCATAGTCATGATGGTAATGATAGTGACCATAATTATGGTCATGATGGTCACCATGATCATGCGCATAATGGTCACCGTGATCATGGTCATGATGGTCACCATGATCATGGTCCTGCCGGTCACTATGTTTATGGTCATGATGGTCACAATGATCATGGTCATGATGATCACCATGATTATGGGCATAATGGTCATGATAGTGACCATGATTATGGTCATGATGGTCACTATGATCATGGTCATGATAATCACCATGATCATAGGCATGATGGTCATGATAGTGACCATGATCATGGTCATGATGCTCACCATGATCATGGTCATGATGGTCACCACGATCATGGTCATGATGGTCACCACGATCATGGTCATGACGCTCACCATGATCATGGTCATGATGGTCGTGATAGTGTCCATGATCATGGTCATGATGGTCACTATGATCATGGTCATGATGGTCACCACGATCATGGTCATGACGGTCACCATGATCATGGTTATGATGGTCAGCATGATCATGGCCGTGATGGTCATGATAGTGACCATGATCATGGTCATGACGGTCACTACGATCATGGTCCTGCCGCTCATCATGATTATGGTTATGATGGTCAGCATGATCATGGTCATGATGGTCATGATAGTGACCATGATTTTGGTCATGATGGTCACCGTGATCATGGGCATAATGGTTACCATGATTATGGTCATGATGGTCACCATGATCATGGTTATGATGGTCACCATGATTATGGTTATGATGGTTACCATGATCATGGTCATGATGGTCAGCACGATTATGTGCATGATGGTCATGATAGTGACCATGATCCTGGTCATGATGGTCAGCATGAAATTGGTCATTATGATCACCATGATCTTAGAGATGATGGTCATGATAGTGACCATGATCATTGTCGTGATGGTCAGCATGATCATAGTCATGATGGTCACTATGATCATGGTCGTGATGGTCGTGATAATGACCATGACCATGTTCATGATGGTCACTATGATCATGGTCATGATAGTGACCATTACCATGGTTATGATGGTGACCATGATCATGGTCATGATGGTCACCATGATCATGGTCATGATAGTCACCATGATCTTGGTCATGATGGTCACCATGATCATGGTCATAATGAACACCATGATCATGGTCATAATGGTCACCGTGATCATGGTCATGATAGTCACCATGGTCTTGGACATGATGGTCATGATAGTGACCATGATCGTTGTCATGATGGTTGGCATGATCATGGTCATGATGGTGACCATGATCATATTCATGATGGTCGCTATGATCATGGTCATGATGGTCATGATAGTGACCATGATCATTGGCATAATGGTCACGATGATCATGGTTATAATGGTCAACATGACCATGGTCCTGCCGGTCACTATGTTTATGGTCATGATGGTCACCATGATCATGGTCATGATGATCACCATGATTATGGGCATAATGGTCATGATAGTGACCATGATTATGGTCATGATGGTCACCATGATCATGCGCATAATGGTCACCATGATCATGGTCATGATGGTCACCATGATCATGGTCCTGCCGGTCACTATGTTTATGGTCATGATGGTCACCATGATCATGGTCATGATGATCACCATGATTATGGGCATAATGGTCATGATAGTGACCATGATTATGGTCATGATGGTCACCATGATTATGGGCATAATGGTCATGATAGTGACCATGATTATGGTCATGATGGTCACTATGATCATGGTCATGATAATCACCATGATCATGGGCATGATGCCAAGATAGTGACCATGATCATGGTCATGATTGTCAGCATGATCATGGTCATGATGGTCACCACGATCATGGTCATGATCGTCACCATAACCATGGTCATGATGGTAATGATTGTGACCATGATCATGTTCATGATTGTGACCATGATAATGTACATGATTGTGACCATGATCATGTTCATGATTGTGACCATGATCATGTTCATGATGGTCAACACGATCATGTTCATGATAGTGACCATGATCATGGTCATGATGGTAATGATTGTGACCATGATCATGTTCATGATTGTGACCATGATCATGTTCATGATTGTGACCATGATCATGTTCATGATGGTCAACACGATCATGTTCATGATTGTGACCATGATCATGTTCATGATTGTGAACATGATCATGTTCATGATGGTCACCACGATCATGGTCATGATGGTCGTGATAGTGTCCATGATCATGGCCATGATGGTCACCATGATCATGGTCATGATGGTCACCACGATCATGGTCATGACGGTCACCATGATCATGGTTATGATGGTCAGCATGATCATGGTCGTGATGGTCATGATAGTGACCATGATCATGGACATAATGGTCTCGATGATCATCGTTATGATGGTCACCATGATCATGGTCCTGCCGGTCACTATGTTTATGGTCATGATGGTCACCATGATCATAGTCATAATGATCACCATGCTCATGGGCATAATGGTCATGATAGTGATCATGATTATGGTCATGATGGTCACTATGATCATGGTCATGATAATCACCATGATCATGGGCATGATGGTCATGATAGTGACCATGATCATGGTCATGATGGTCAGCATGATCATGGTCATGATGGTTACCACGATCATGGTCATGACGGTCACCATGATCATGGTCATGATAATCGTGATAGTGTCCATGATCATGGTCATGATGGTCACCATGATCTTGTCATGATGGTCACCACGATCATGGTCATGATGGTCACCACGATCATGGTCATGACGGTCACCATGATCATGGTCATGATGGTCGTGATAGTGTCCATGATCATGGTCATGATGGTCACCATGATCATGGTCATGATGGTCACCACGATCATGGTCATGACGGTCACCATGATCATGGTTATGATGGTCAGCATGATCATGGTCGTGATGGTCATGATAGTGACCATGATTATGGTCATGATGGTCACCATGATCATGGGCATAATGGTTACCATGATTATGGTCATGATGGTCACCATGATCATGGGCATAATGGTTACCATGATTATGGTCATGATGGTCACCATGATCATGGTTATGATGGTCACCATGATTATGGTCATGATGGTCACCATGATCATGGTCATGATGGTCAGCATGATTATGTGCATGATGGTCATGATAGTGACCATGATCCTGGTCATGATGGTCAGCATGATCATAGTCATGATGGTCATGATGGTCACTATGATCATAGTCATAATGGTCACCATGAAATTGGTCATAATGATCACCATGATCTTAGACATGATGGTCATGATAGTGACCATGATCATTGTCGTGATGGTCAGCATGATCATAGTCATGATGGTCACTATGATCATGGTCATGATGGTCGTGATAATGACCATGATCATGTTCATGATGGTCACTATGATCATGGTCATGATAGTGACCATTACCATGGTTGTGATGGTGACCATGATCATGGTCATAATGAACACCATGATCATGGTCATAATGGTCACCGTGATCATGGTCATGATAGTCACCATGGTCTTGGACATGATGGTCATGATAGTGACCATGATCGTTGTCATGATGGTCGGCATGATCATGGTCATGATAGTGACCATTACCATGGTTATGATGGTGACCATGATCATGGTCATAATGAACACCATGATCATGGTCATAATGGTCACCGTGATCATGGTCATGATAGTCACCATGGTCTTGGACATGATGGTCATGATAGTGACCATGATCGTTGTCATGATGGTCGGCATGATCATGGTCATGATGGTGACCATGGTCATATTCATGATGGTCGCTATGATCATGGTCATGATGGTCATGATAGTGACCATGATCATTGGCATAATGGTCACGATGATCATGGTTATAATGGTCACCATGATCATGGTTATGATGGTCAGCATGATCATGGTCGTGATGGTCATGATAGTGACCATGATTATGGTCATGATGGTCACCGTAACCATGGTCATATTCATGATGGTTGCTATGATCATGGTCATGATGGTCATGATAGTGACCATGATCATTGGCATAATGGTCACGATGATCATGGTTATAATGGTCACCATGATCATGGTTATGATGGTCAGCATGATCATGGTCATGATGGTCACTACGATCATGGTCCTGCCGCTCATCATGATTATGGTTATGATGGTCAGCATGATCATGGTCATGATGGTCATGATAGTGACCATGATTATGGTCATGATGGTCACCGTGATCATGGGCATAATGGTTACCATGATTATGGTCATGATGGTCACCATGATCATGGTTACGATGGTCACCATGATTATGGTCATGATGGTCACCATGGTCATGGTCATGATGGTCAGCATGATTATGTGCATGATGGTCATGATAGTGACCATGATCCTGGTCATGATGGTCAGCATGATCATAGTCATGATGGTCATGATGGTCACTATGATCATAGTCATAATGGTCACCATGAAATTGGTCATAATGATCACCATGATCTTAGAGATGATGGTCATGATAGTGACCATGATCATTGTCGTGATGGTCAGCATGATCATAGTCATGATGGTCACTATGATCATGGTCATGATAGTGACCATTACCATGGTTATGATGGTCACCATGATCATGGTCATAATGAACACCATGATCATGGTCATAATGGTCACCGTGATCATGGTCATGATAGTCACCATGGTCTTGGACATGATGGTCATGATAGTGACCATGATCGTTGTCATGATGGTTGGCATGATCATGGTCATGATGGTGACCATGATCATATTCATGATGGTCGCTATGATCATGGTCATGATGGTCATGATAGTGACCATGATCATTGGCATAATGGTCACGATGATTATGGTTATAATGGTCAACATGACCATGGGCATGATGGACATAATAGTCACCGTAATCATAGTTATAATGGTCACTATGATCATTGTCGTGATGGTCACTTCGATCATGTTCAAAATAGTCACGATGGAAATAGTCATAATGATAACTATGATCATAGTCATGATGGTAATGATAGTGACAATAATTATGGTCATGATGGTCACCATGATCATGCGCATAATGGTCACCATGATCATGGTCATGATGGTCACCATGATCATGGTCCTGCCGGTCACTATGTTTATGGTCATGATGGTCACCATGATCATGGTCATGATGATCACCATGATTATGGGAATAATGGTCATGATAGTGACCATGATTATGGTCATGATGGTCACTATGATCATGGTCATGATAATCACCATGATCATGGGCATGATGCCAAGATAGTGACCCCGATCATGGTCATGATTGTCAGCATGATCATGGTCATGATGGTCACCACGATCATTGTCATGATCGTCGACATAACCATGGTCATGATGGTAATGATTGTGACCATGATCATGTTCATGATTGTGACCATGATCATGTTCATGATGGTCAACACGATCATGTTCATGATTGTGACCATGATCATGTTCATGATAGTCAACACGATCATGTTCATGATAGTGACCATGATCATGGTCATGATAGTCAGCATGATCATGGTCATGATGGTCACCATGATCATGGGCATAATGGTCATGATAGTGACCATGATTATGGTCATGATGGTCACTATGATCATGGTCATGATAATCACCATGATCATGGGCATGATCGTCATGATAGTGACCATGATCATGGGCATGATCGTCATGATAGTGACCATGATCATGGGCATGATGGTCAGCATGATCATGGTCATGATGGTCACCACGATCATGGTCATGATGGTCGTGATAGTGTCCATGATCATGGCCATGATGGTCACCATGATCATGGTCCTGCCGGTCACCATGATCATGGTTATGAAGGTCAGCATGATCATGGTCGTGATGGTCATGATAGTGACCATGATTATGGTCATGATAGTGACCATGATTATGGTCATGATGGTCACCATGATCACGGCCATAATGGTCACCATGATCGTGGGCATAATGGTCACTATGATCATGGTCATGATGGTCACCATGATCATGGTCATGATGGTCACCGTGATTATGGTAATGATGGTCACCATGATCGTGGTCACGATGGTCACCATGATTATGTGCATGATGGTCATGATAGTGACCATGATCATGGTCATGATGGTCAGCATGATCATAGTTATGATGGTCATGATAGTGACCATGATCATGGTCATGATGGTCACCATGATCATAGTCATGATGGTCACTATGATCATAGTCAGAATGGTCACCATGAAATTAGTCATAATGATCACCATGATCTTAGACATGATGGTCATGATAGTGACCATGATCATTGTCGTGATGGTCAGCATGATCATGGTCATGATGGTCACTATGATCATGGTCATGATGGTCGCCATGATCATGGTTCTGCCAGTCACCATGATCATAGTCATAATGATCACTCTAAAATTGGTCATAATGATCACCATGTTCTTGGACATGATGTTCATGATAGTGACCATGATCATGGTCATGATGGTCACTACGATCATGGTCAAAATGGTCACGATGAAAATGGTCATAACGATTACCATGATCATAGTCATAATCGTAATGATAGTGACCATAATCATGGTCATGATGGTCGCGATGGTAACCATAATCATGGTCATGATGGTCACCATAATCATGGTCATGATGGTCACCATAATCATGGTCATGATGGTCACCATGATCGCGGGCATAATGGTCGTGATAGTGACCATGATTATGGTCATAATGGTCTCCATGATCGTGGTCACGATAATCAACTTGATCATGGGCATGATGGTCATGATAGTGACCATGATAATGGTCATGATGGTCAGCATGATCATGGTCATAATGGTCGTGATAGTGTCCATGATCATGGTCATGATGGTCACTATGATCATGGTCATGATGGTCACCACGATCATGGTCAAGTCGGTCACCGTGATCATGGTCATAATGGTCAGCATGATCATGGTTATGATAGTGACCATGATTATGGTCATGATGGTCACCATGATTATGAGCATGATGGTTATGATAGTGACCATGATCATGGTCATGATGGTCAGCAAGATCATGGTCATGATGGTCAGCGAGATCATGGTCATGATGGTCACCATGATCATGGTCATGATAGTCACCATGATCATGGTCATAATGGTCACCATGATCATGGGCATAATGGTCACCATGATCATGGTCATGATGGTCACCATGATCATGGTCCTGCCGGTCACTATGATCATAGTCATAATGATCACCATAAAATTGGTCATGACGATCAACATGATCTTGGACATGATGGTCATGATAGTGACCATGATCATGGTCATGATGGTCAGCATGATCATGGTCATAATGGTCGTGATAGTGTCCATGATCATGGTCATGATGGTCATTATGATCATGGTCATGATGGTCACCACGATCATGGTCAAGACGGTCACCGTGATCATGGTCATAATGGTCAGCATGATCATGGTTATGATAGTGACCATGATTATGGTCATGATGGTCACCATGATTATGAGCATGATGGTTATGATAGTGACCATGATCATGGTCATGATGGTCAGCACGATTACGGTCATGATAGTGACCATGATCATGGTCATGATGGTCAGCAAGATCATGGTCATAATGGTCAGCAAGATCATGGTCATGATGGTCACCATGATCATGGTCATGATAGTCACCATGATCATGGTCATAATGGTCACCATGATCATGGGCATAATGGTCACCATGATCATGGTCCTGCCGGTCACCATGATCATAGTCATAATGATCACCATAAAATTGGTCATGACGATCAACATGATCTTGGACATGATGGTCATGATAGTGACCATGACCATGGTCATGATGGTCAGCATGATCATGGTCATGATAGTGACCATGATCATGGTCATGATGGTCACCATGAACATGGTTATGATGGTCACCATGATCATGGTCATGATGGTCACTTCGATCATGGTCAAAATGGTCAAGATGAATATGGTCATAATGATAACCATGATCATAGTCATAAAGGTAATGTTAGTAACCATGGTCATGATGGTTGCGATGGTGACCATGATCATGGTCATGATCGTCACCATAACCATGGTCATGATGGTAATGATTGTGACCATGATAATGTTCATGATTGTGACCATGATCATGTTCATGATGGTCAATACGATCATGTTCATGATAGTGACCATGATCATGGTCATGATCGTCACCATAATCATCGTCATGATGGTAATGATTTTGATCATGATCAAGTTCATGATGGTCAACACGATCATGTTCATGATAGTGACCATGATCATGGTCATGATCGTCATGATAGTGACCATGATCATGGGCATGATGGTCAGCATGATCATGGTCATGATGGTCACCACGATCATGGTCATGATGGTCTCGATAGTGTCTATGATCACGGTCATGATGGTCAGCATGATCATGGCCATGATGGTGACCATGATCATATTCATGATGGTCGCTATGATCATGGTCATGATGGTCATGATAGTGACCATGATCATGGACATAATGGTCTCTATGATCATCGTTATGATGGTCACCATGATCATGGTCCTGCCGGTCACTATGTTTATGGTCATGATGGTCACCATGATCATAGTCATAATGATCACCATGCTCATGGGCATAATGGTCGGGATAGTGATCATGATCATGGTCATGATGGTCACCACGATCATGGTCATGACGGTCACCATGATCATGGTCATGATGGTCGTGATAGTGTCCATGATAATGGTCATGATGGTAACCATGATCATGGTCATGATGGTCACCACGATCATGGTCATGATGGTCACCACGATCATGGTCATGACGGTCACCATGATCATGGTCATGATGGTCGTGATAGTGTCCATGATCATGGTCATGATGCTCACCATGATCATGGTCATGATGGTCAGCATGATCATGGTCATGATAAAGACCATTACCATGGTTATGATGGTGACCATGATCATGGTCATAATGAACACCATGATCATGGTCATAATGGTCACCGTGATCATGGTCATGATAGTCACCATGGTCTTGGACATGATGGTCATGATAGTGACCATGATCGTTGTCATGATGGTCGGCATGATCATGGTCATGATGGTGACCATGGTCATATTCATGATGGTCGCTATGATCATGGTCATGATGGTCATGATAGTGACCATGATCATTGGCATAATGGTCACGATGATCATGGTTATAATGGTCACCATGATCATGGTTATGATGGTCAGCATGATCATGGTCGTGATGGTCATGATAGTGACCATGATCATGGTCATGATGGTCACTACGATCATGGTCCTGCCGCTCATCATGATTATGGTTATGATGGTCAGCATGATCATGGTCATGATGGTCATGATAGTGACCATGATTATGGTCATGATGGTCACCGTGATCATGGGCATAATGGTTACCATGATTATGGTCATGATGGTCACCATGATCATGGTTACGATGGTCACCATGATTATGGTCATGATGGTCACCATGGTCATGGTCATGATGGTCAGCATGATTATGTGCATGATGGTCATGATAGTGACCATGATCCTGGTCATGATGGTCAGCATGATCATAGTCATGATGGTCATGATGGTCACTATGATCATAGTCATAATGGTCATCATGAAATTGGTCATAATGATCACCATGATCTTAGAGATGATGGTCATGATAGGGACCATGATCATTGTCGTGATGGTCAGCATGATCATAGTCATGATGGTCACTATGATCATGGTCGTGATGGTCGTGATAATGACCATGATCATGTTCATGATGGTCACTATGATCATGGTCATGATAGTGACCATTACCATGGTTATGATGGTGACCATGATCATGGTCATGATGGTCACCATGATCATGGTCATGATAGTCACCATGATCTTGGTCATGATAGTCACCATGATCTTGGTCATGATGGTCACCATGATCATGGTCATAATGAACACCATGATCATGGTCATAATGGTCACCGTGATCATGGTCATTATAGTCACCATGGTCTTGGACATGATGGTCATGATAGTGACCATGATCGTTGTCATGATGGTCGCTATGATAATGGTCATGATGGTCATGATAGTGACCATGATCATTGGCATAATGGTCACGATGATTATGGTTATAATGGTCAACATGACCATGGGCATGATGGACATAATAGTCACCGTAATCATAGTTATAATGGTCACTATGATCATTGTCGTGATGGTCACTTCGATCATGTTCAAAATAGTCACGATGGAAATAGTCATAATGATAACTATGATCATAGTCATGATGGTAATGATAGTGACAATAATTATGGTCATGATGGTCACCATGATCATGCGCATAATGGTCACCATGATCATGGTCATAATGGTCACCATGATCATGGTCCTGCCGGTCACTATGTTTATGGTCATGATGGTCACCATGATCATGGTCATGATGATCACCATGATTATGGGCATAATGGTCATGATAGTGACCATGATTATGGTCATGATGGTCACTATGATCATGGTCATGATAATCACCATGATCATGGGCATGATGCCAAGATAGTGACCATGATCATGGTCATGATCGTCACCATAACCATGGTCATGATGGTAATGATTGTGACCATGATCATGTTCATGATTGTGACCATGATCATGTTCATGATTGTGACCATGATCATGTTCATGATGGTCAACACGATCACGTTCATGATAGTGACCATGATCATGGTCATGATGGTAATGATTGTGACCATGATCATGTTCATGATTGTGACCATGATCATGTTCATGATGGTCAACACGATCATGTTCATGATTGTGACCATGATCATGTTCATGATAGTCAACACGATCATGTTCATGATAGTGACCATGATCATGGTCATGATAGTCAGCATGATCATGGTCATGATGGTCACCATGATCATGGGCATAATGGTCATGATAGTGACCATGATTATGGTCATGATGGTCACTATGATCATGGTCATGATAATCACTACGATCATGGTCATGATGGTCGTGATAGTGTCCATGATCATGGCCATGATGGTCACCATGATCATGGTCCTGCCGGTCACCATGATCATGGTTATGAAGGTCAGCATGATCATGGTCGTGATGGTCATGATAGTGACCATGATTATGGTCATGATAGTGACCATGATTATGGTCATGATGGTCACCATGATCACGGCCATAATGGTCACCATGATCGTGGGCATAATGGTCACTATGATCATGGTCATGATGGTCACCATGATCATGGTCATGATGGTCACCGTGATTATGGTAATGATGGTCACCATGATCGTGGTCACGATGGTCACCATGATTATGTGCATGATGGTCATGATAGTGACCATGATCATGGTCATGATGGTCAGCATGATCATAGTTATGATGGTCATGATAGTGACCATGATCATGGTCATGATGGTCACCATGATCATAGTCATGATGGTCACTATGATCATAGTCAGAATGGTCACCATGAAATTAGTCATAATGATCACCATGATCTTAGACATGATGGTCATGATAGTGACCATGATCATTGTCGTGATGGTCAGCATGATCATGGTCATGATGGTCACTATGATCATGGTCATGATGGTCGCCATGATCATGGTTCTGCCAGTCACCATGATCATAGTCATAATGATCACTCTAAAATTGGTCATAATGATCACCATGTTCTTGGACATGATGTTCATGATAGTGACCATGATCATGGTCATGATGGTCACTACGATCATGGTCAAAATGGTCACGATGAAAATGGTCATAACGATTACCATGATCATAGTCATAATCGTAATGATAGTGACCATAATCATGGTCATGATGGTCGCGATGGTAACCATAATCATGGTCATGATGGTCACCATAATCATGGTCATGATGGTCACCATAATCATGGTCATGATGGTCACCATGATCGCGGGCATAATGGTCGTGATAGTGACCATGATTATGGTCATAATGGTCTCCATGATCGTGGTCACGATAATCAACTTGATCATGGGCATGATGGTCATGATAGTGACCATGATAATGGTCATGATGGTCAGCATGATCATGGTCATAATGGTCGTGATAGTGTCCATGATCATGGTCATGATGGTCACTATGATCATGGTCATGATGGTCACCACGATCATGGTCAAGTCGGTCACCGTGATCATGGTCATAATGGTCAGCATGATCATGGTTATGATAGTGACCATGATTATGGTCATGATGGTCACCATGATTATGAGCATGATGGTTATGATAGTGACCATGATCATGGTCATGATGGTCAGCAAGATCATGGTCATGATGGTCAGCGAGATCATGGTCATGATGGTCACCATGATCATGGTCATGATAGTCACCATGATCATGGTCATAATGGTCACCATGATCATGGGCATAATGGTCACCATGATCATGGTCATGATGGTCACCATGATCATGGTCCTGCCGGTCACTATGATCATAGTCATAATGATCACCATAAAATTGGTCATGACGATCAACATGATCTTGGACATGATGGTCATGATAGTGACCATGATCATGGTCATGATGGTCAGCATGATCATGGTCATAATGGTCGTGATAGTGTCCATGATCATGGTCATGATGGTCATTATGATCATGGTCATGATGGTCACCACGATCATGGTCAAGACGGTCACCGTGATCATGGTCATAATGGTCAGCATGATCATGGTTATGATAGTGACCATGATTATGGTCATGATGGTCACCATGATTATGAGCATGATGGTTATGATAGTGACCATGATCATGGTCATGATGGTCAGCACGATTACGGTCATGATAGTGACCATGATCATGGTCATGATGGTCAGCAAGATCATGGTCATAATGGTCAGCAAGATCATGGTCATGATGGTCACCATGATCATGGTCATGATAGTCACCATGATCATGGTCATAATGGTCACCATGATCATGGGCATAATGGTCACCATGATCATGGTCCTGCCGGTCACCATGATCATAGTCATAATGATCACCATAAAATTGGTCATGACGATCAACATGATCTTGGACATGATGGTCATGATAGTGACCATGATCATGGTCATGATGGTCACCATGAACATGGTTATGATGGTCACCATGATCATGGTCATGATGGTCACTTCGATCATGGTCAAAATGGTCAAGATGAATATGGTCATAATGATAACCATGATCATAGTCATAAAGGTAATGTTAGTAACCATGGTCATGATGGTTGCGATGGTGACCATGATCATGGTCATGATCGTCACCATAACCATGGTCATGATGGTAATGATTGTGACCATGATAATGTTCATGATTGTGACCATGATCATGTTCATGATGGTCAATACGATCATGTTCATGATAGTGACCATGATCATGGTCATGATCGTCACCATAATCATCGTCATGATGGTAATGATTTTGATCATGATCAAGTTCATGATGGTCAACACGATCATGTTCATGATAGTGACCATGATCATGGTCATGATCGTCATGATAGTGACCATGATCATGGGCATGATGGTCAGCATGATCATGGTCATGATGGTCACCACGATCATGGTCATGATGGTCTCGATAGTGTCTATGATCACGGTCATGATGGTCAGCATGATCATGGCCATGATGGTGACCATGATCATATTCATGATGGTCGCTATGATCATGGTCATGATGGTCATGATAGTGACCATGATCATGGACATAATGGTCTCTATGATCATCGTTATGATGGTCACCATGATCATGGTCCTGCCGGTCACTATGTTTATGGTCATGATGGTCACCATGATCATAGTCATAATGATCACCATGCTCATGGGCATAATGGTCGGGATAGTGATCATGATCATGGTCATGATGGTCACCACGATCATGGTCATGACGGTCACCATGATCATGGTCATGATGGTCGTGATAGTGTCCATGATAATGGTCATGATGGTAACCATGATCATGGTCATGATGGTCACCACGATCATGGTCATGATGGTCACCACGATCATGGTCATGACGGTCACCATGATCATGGTCATGATGGTCGTGATAGTGTCCATGATCATGGTCATGATGCTCACCATGATCATGGTCATGATGGTCAGCATGATCATGGTCATGATAAAGACCATTACCATGGTTATGATGGTGACCATGATCATGGTCATAATGAACACCATGATCATGGTCATAATGGTCACCGTGATCATGGTCATGATAGTCACCATGGTCTTGGACATGATGGTCATGATAGTGACCATGATCGTTGTCATGATGGTCGGCATGATCATGGTCATGATGGTGACCATGGTCATATTCATGATGGTCGCTATGATCATGGTCATGATGGTCATGATAGTGACCATGATCATTGGCATAATGGTCACGATGATCATGGTTATAATGGTCACCATGATCATGGTTATGATGGTCAGCATGATCATGGTCGTGATGGTCATGATAGTGACCATGATCATGGTCATGATGGTCACTACGATCATGGTCCTGCCGCTCATCATGATTATGGTTATGATGGTCAGCATGATCATGGTCATGATGGTCATGATAGTGACCATGATTATGGTCATGATGGTCACCGTGATCATGGGCATAATGGTTACCATGATTATGGTCATGATGGTCACCATGATCATGGTTACGATGGTCACCATGATTATGGTCATGATGGTCACCATGGTCATGGTCATGATGGTCAGCATGATTATGTGCATGATGGTCATGATAGTGACCATGATCCTGGTCATGATGGTCAGCATGATCATAGTCATGATGGTCATGATGGTCACTATGATCATAGTCATAATGGTCATCATGAAATTGGTCATAATGATCACCATGATCTTAGAGATGATGGTCATGATAGGGACCATGATCATTGTCGTGATGGTCAGCATGATCATAGTCATGATGGTCACTATGATCATGGTCGTGATGGTCGTGATAATGACCATGATCATGTTCATGATGGTCACTATGATCATGGTCATGATAGTGACCATTACCATGGTTATGATGGTGACCATGATCATGGTCATGCTGGTCACCATGATCATGGTCATGATAGTCACCATGATCTTGGTCATGATAGTCACCATGATCTTGGTCATGATGGTCACCATGATCATGGTCATAATGAACACCATGATCATGGTCATAATGGTCACCGTGATCATGGTCATTATAGTCACCATGGTCTTGGACATGATGGTCATGATAGTGACCATGATCGTTGTCATGATGGTCGCTATGATAATGGTCATGATGGTCATGATAGTGACCATGATCATTGGCATAATGGTCACGATGATTATGGTTATAATGGTCAACATGACCATGGGCATGATGGACATAATAGTCACCGTAATCATAGTTATAATGGTCACTATGATCATTGTCGTGATGGTCACTTCGATCATGTTCAAAATAGTCACGATGGAAATAGTCATAATGATAACTATGATCATAGTCATGATGGTAATGATAGTGACAATAATTATGGTCATGATGGTCACCATGATCATGCGCATAATGGTCACCATGATCATGGTCATAATGGTCACCATGATCATGGTCCTGCCGGTCACTATGTTTATGGTCATGATGGTCACCATGATCATGGTCATGATGATCACCATGATTATGGGCATAATGGTCATGATAGTGACCATGATTATGGTCATGATGGTCACTATGATCATGGTCATGATAATCACCATGATCATGGGCATGATGCCAAGATAGTGACCATGATCATGGTCATGATCGTCACCATAACCATGGTCATGATGGTAATGATTGTGACCATGATCATGTTCATGATTGTGACCATGATCATGTTCATGATTGTGACCATGATCATGTTCATGATGGTCAACACGATCACGTTCATGATAGTGACCATGATCATGGTCATGATGGTAATGATTGTGACCATGATCATGTTCATGATTGTGACCATGATCATGTTCATGATGGTCAACACGATCATGTTCATGATTGTGACCATGATCATGTTCATGATAGTCAACACGATCATGTTCATGATAGTGACCATGATCATGGTCATGATAGTCAGCATGATCATGGTCATGATGGTCACCATGATCATGGGCATAATGGTCATGATAGTGACCATGATTATGGTCATGATGGTCACTATGATCATGGTCATGATAATCACTACGATCATGGTCATGATGGTCGTGATAGTGTCCATGATCATGGCCATGATGGTCACCATGATCATGGTCCTGCCGGTCACCATGATCATGGTTATGAAGGTCAGCATGATCATGGTCGTGATGGTCATGATAGTGACCATGATTATGGTCATGATAGTGACCATGATTATGGTCATGATGGTCACCATGATCACGGCCATAATGGTCACCATGATCGTGGGCATAATGGTCACTATGATCATGGTCATGATGGTCACCATGATCATGGTCATGATGGTCACCGTGATTATGGTAATGATGGTCACCATGATCGTGGTCACGATGGTCACCATGATTATGTGCATGATGGTCATGATAGTGACCATGATCATGGTCATGATGGTCAGCATGATCATAGTTATGATGGTCATGATAGTGACCATGATCATGGTCATGATGGTCACCATGATCATAGTCATGATGGTCACTATGATCATAGTCAGAATGGTCACCATGAAATTAGTCATAATGATCACCATGATCTTAGACATGATGGTCATGATAGTGACCATGATCATTGTCGTGATGGTCAGCATGATCATGGTCATGATGGTCACTATGATCATGGTCATGATGGTCACCATGAAAATGGTCATAACGATTACCATGATCATAGTCATAATCGTAATGATAGTGACCATAATCATGGTCATGATGGTCGCGATGGTAACCATAATCATGGTCATGATGGTCACCATAATCATGGTCATGATGGTAATGATTGTGACCATGATCATGTTCATGATGGTCACTACGATCATGTTCATGATAGTGACCATGATCATGGTCATGATAGTGACCATGATCATGGTCATGATAGGGACAATGATCATGGTCATGATGGTCAGCATGATCATGGTCATGATGGTCAGCATGATCATGGTCATGATGGTCACCATGATCGCGGGCATAATGGTCGTGATAGTGACCATGATTATGGTCATAATGGTCTCCATGATCGTGGTCACGATAATCAACTCGATCATGGGCATGATGGTCATGATAGTGACCATGATCATGGTCATGATGGTCAGCATGATCATGGTCATAATGGTCGTGATAGTGTCCATGATCATGGTCATGATGGTCACTATGATCATGGTCATGATGGTCACCACGATCATGGTCAAGACGGTCACCGTGATCATGGTCATAATGGTCAGCATGATCATGGTTATGATAGTGACCATGATTATGGTCATGATGGTCACCATGATTATGAGCATGATGGTTATGATAGTGACCATGATCATGGTCATGATGGTCAGCAAGATCATGGTCATGATGGTCAGCAAGATCATGGTCATAATGGTCACCATGATCATGGTCATGATAGTCACCATGATCATGGTCATAATGGTCACCATGATCATGGGCATAATGGTCACCATGATCATGGTCATGATGGTCACCATGATCATGGTCCTGCCGGTCACCATGATCATAGTCATAATGATCACCATAAAATTGGTCATGGCGATCAACATGATCTTGGACATGATGGTCATGATAGTGACCATGATCATGGTCATAATGGTCAGCATGATCATGGTCATAATGGTCGTGATAGTGTCCATGATCATGGTCATGATGGTCACTATGATCATGGTCATGATGGTCACCACGATCATGGTCAAGACGGTCACCGTGATCATGGTCATAATGGTCAGCATGATCATGGTTATGATAGTGACCATGATTATGGTCATGATGGTCACCATGATTATGAGCATGATGGTTATGATAGTGACCATGATCATGGTCATGATGGTCAGCACGATTACGGTCATGATAGTGACCATGATCATGGTCATGATGGTCAGCAAGATCATGGTCATAATGGTCAGCAAGATCATGGTCATGATGGTCACCATGATCATGGTCATGATAGTCACCATGGTCATGGTCATAATGGTCACCATGATCATGGGCATAATGGTCACCATGATCATGGTCCTGCCGGTCACCATGATCATAGTCATAATGATCACCATAAAATTGGTCATGACGATCAACATGATCTTGGACATGATGGTCATGATAGTGACCATGACCATGGTCCCGATGGTCAGCATGATCATGGTCATGATAGTGACCATGATCATGGTCATGATCGTCACCATAACCATGGTCATGATGGTAATGATTGTGACCATGATAATGTTCATGATTGTGACCATGATCATGTTCATGATGGTCAATACGATCATGTTCATGATAGTGACCATGATCATGGTCATGATCGTCACCATAATCATCGTCATGATGGTAATGATTTTGATCATGATCAAGTTCATGATGGTCAACACGATCATGTTCATGATAGTGACCATGATCATGGTCATGATCGTCATGATAGTGACCATGATCATGGGCATGATGGTCAGCATGATCATGGTCATGATGGTCACCACGATCATGGTCATGATGGTCTCGATAGTGTCTATGATCACGGTCATGATGGTCAGCATGATCATGGCCATGATGGTGACCATGATCATATTCATGATGGTCGCTATGATCATGGTCATGATGGTCATGATAGTGACCATGATCATGGACATAATGGTCTCTATGATCATCGTTATGATGGTCACCATGATCATGGTCCTGCCGGTCACTATGTTTATGGTCATGATGGTCACCATGATCATAGTCATAATGATCACCATGCTCATGGGCATAATGGTCGTGATAGTGATCATGATCATGGTCATGATGGTCACTACGATCATGGTCATGACGGTCACCATGATCATGGTCATGATGGTCGTGATAGTGTCCATGATAATGGTCATGATGGTAACCATGATCATGGTCATGATGGTCACCACGATCATGGTCATGATGGTCACCACGATCATGGTCATGACGGTCACCATGATCATGGTCATGATGGTCGTGATAGTGTCCATGATCATGGTCATGATGCTCACCATGATCATGGTCATGATGGTCACCACGATCATGGTCATTACGGTCACCATGATCATGGTTATGATGGTCAGCATGATCATGGTCGTGATGGTCATGATAGTGACCATGATCATGGTCATGATGGTCACTACGATCATGGTCCTGCCGGTCATCATGATTATGGTCATGATGGTCACCATGATTATGAGCATGATGGTTATGATAGTGACCATGATCATGGTCATGATGGTCAGCATGATTACGGTCATGATAGTGACCATGATCATGGTCATGATGGTCAGCAAGATCATGGTCATGATGGTCAGCAAGATCATGGTCATGATGGTCACCATGATCATGGTCATGATAGTCACCATGATCATGGTCATAATGGTCACCATGATCATGGGCATAATGGTCACCATGATCATGGTCATGATGGTCACCATGATCATGGTCCTGCCGGTCACCATGATCATAGTCATAATGATCACCATAAAATTGGTCATGACGATCAACATGATCTTGGACATGATGGTCATGATAGTGACCATGATCATGGTCATGATGGTCAGCATGATCATGGTCATAATGGTCGTGATAGTGTCCATGATCATGGTCATGATGGTCACTATGATCATGGTCATGATGGTCACCACGATCATGGTCATGATGGTCACCACGATCATGGTCAAGACGGTCACCGTGATCATGGTCATAATGGTCAGCATGATCATGGTTATGATAGTGACCATGATTATGGTCATGATGGTCACCATGATTATGAGCATGATGGTTATGATAGTGACCATGATCATGGTCATGATGGTCAGCACGATTACGGTCATGATAGTGACCATGATCATGGTCATGATGGTCAGCAAGATCATGGTCATGATGGTCAGCAAGATCATGGTCATGATGGTCACCATGATCATGGTCATGATAGTCACCATGATCATGGTCATAATGGTCACCATGATCATGGGCATAATGGTCACCATGATCATGGTCATGATGGTCACCATGATCATGGTCCTGCCGGTCACCATGATCATAGTCATAATGATCACCATAAAATTGGCCATGACGATCAACATGATCTTGGACATGATGGTCATGATAGTGACCATGACCATGGTCATGATGGTCAGCATGATCATGGTCATGATAGTGACCATGATCATGGTCATGATGGTCACCATGATCATGGTTATGATGGTCACCATGATCATGGTCATGATGGTCACTTCGATCATGGTCAAAATGGTCAAGATGAATATGGTCATAATGATAACCATGATCATAGTCATAAAGGTAATGTTAGTAACCATGGTCATGATGGTTGCGATTGTGACCATGATCATGGTCATGATCGTCACCATAACCATGGTCATGATGGTAATGATTGTGACCATGATAATGTTTATGATTGTGACCATGATCATGTTCATGATGGTCAATACGATCATGTTCATGATAGTGACCATGATCATGGTCATGATCGTCACCATAATCATCGTCATGCTGGTAATGATTTTGATCATGATCAAGTTCATGATGGTCAACACGATCATGTTCATGATAGTGACCATGATCATGGTCATGATCGTCATGATAGTGACCATGATCATGGGCATGATGGTCAGCATGATCATGGTCATGATGGTCACCACGATCATGGTCATGATGGTCTCGATAGTGTCTATGATCACGGTCATGATGGTCAGCATGATCATGGCCATGATGGTGACCATGATCATATTCATGATGGTCGCTATGATCATGGTCATGATGGTTATGATAGTGACCATGATTATGGACATAATGGTTTCTATGATCATCGTTATGATGGTCACCATGATCATGGTCCTGCCGGTCACTATGTTTATGGTCATGATGGTCACCATGATCATAGTTATAATGATCACCATGCTCATGGGCATAATGGTCATGATAGTGATCATGATTATGGTCATGATGGTCAGCATGATCATGGTCATGATGGTCACCACGATCATGGTCATGACGGTCACCATAATCATGGTCATGATAATCGTGATAGTGTCCATGATCATGGTCATGATGGTCACCATGATCATGGTCATGATGGTCACCACGATCATGGTCATGATGGTCACCACGATCATGGTCATGACGGTCACCATGATCATGGTCATGATGGTCGTGATAGTGTCCATGATCATGGTCATGATGGTCACCACGATCATGGTCATGACGGTCACTATGATCATGGTCATGATAGTGACCATTACCATGGTTATGATGGTGACCATGATCATGGTCATGATGGTCACCATTACTATGGTTATGATGGTGACCATGATCATGGTCATGATGGTCACCATGATCATGGTCATGATAGTCACCATGGTCTTGGACATGATGGTCATGATAGTGACCACGATCGTTGTCATGATGGTCGGCATGATCATGGTCATGATGGTGACCATGATCATATTCATGATGGTCGCTATGATCATGGTCATGATGGTCATGATAGTGACCATGATCATTGGCATAATGGTCACGATGATCATGGTTATAATAGTCAACATGACCATGGGCATGATGGACATAATAGTCACCGTAATCATAGTTATAATGGTCACTATGATCATTGTCGTGATGGTCACTTCGATCATGTTCAAAATAGTCACGATGGAAATAGTCATAATGATAAGTATGATCATAGTCATGATGGTCATGATAGTGACCATAATTATGGTCATGATGGTCACCATGATCATGCGCATAATGGTCACCGTGATCATGGTCATGATGGTCACCATGATCATGGTCCTGCCGGTCACTATGTTTATGGTCATGATGGTCACAATGATCATGGTCATGATGATCACCATGATTATGGGCATAATGGTCATGATAGTGACCATGATTATGGTCATGATGGTCACTATGATCATGGTCATGATAATCACCATGATCATAGTCATAATGATCACCATAAAATTGGTCATGACGATCAACATGATCTTGGACATGATGGTCATGATAGTGACCATGACCATGGTCATGATGGTCAGCATGATCATGGTCATGATAGTGACCATGATCATGGTCATGATGGTCACCATGATCATGGTTATGATGGTCACCATGATCATGGTCATGATGGTCACTTCGATCATGGTCAAAATGGTCAAGATGAATATGGTCATAATGATAAAAATGATCATAGTCATAAAGGTAATGTTAGTGACCATAATCATGGTCATGATGGTTGCGATGGTGACCATGATCATGGTCATGATCGTCACCATAACCATGGTCATGATGGTAATGATTGTGACCATGATAATGTTCATGATTGTGACCATGATCATGTTCATGATGGTCAATACGATCATGTTCATGATAGTGACCATGATCATGGTCATGATCGTCACCATAATCATCGTCATGATGGTAATGATTCTGATCATGATCAAGTTCATGATGGTCAACACGATCATGTTCTTAATAGTGACCATGATCATGGTCATGATCGTCATGATAGTGACCATGATCATGGTCATGATGGTCACCATAATCATGGTCATGATGGTAATGATTGTATCCATGATCATGTTCATGATGGTCACTACGATCATGTTCATGATAGTGACCATGATCATGGTCATGATAGTGACCATGATCATGGTCATGATAGGGACAATGATCATAGTCATGATGGTCAGCATGATCATGGTCATGATGGTCAGCATGATCATGGTCATGATGGTCAGCATGATCATGGTCATGATGGTCAGCATGATCATGGTCATGATGGTCACCATGATCGCGGGCATAATGGTCGTGATAGTGACCATGATTATGGTCATAATGGTCTCCATGATCGTGGTCACGATAATCAACTCGATCATGGGCAGGATGGTCATGATAGTGACCATGATCATGGTCATGATGGTCAGCATGATCATGGTCATAATGGTCGTGATAGTGTCCATGATCATGGTCATGATGGTCACTATGATCATGGTCATGATGGTCACCACGATCATGGTCAAGACGGTCACCGTGATCATGGTCATAATGGTCAGCATGATCATGGTTATGATAGTGACCATGATTATGGTCATGATGGTCACCATGATTATGAGCATGATGGTTATGATAGTGACCATGATCATGGTCATGATGGTCAGCAAGATTATGGTCATGATGGTCAGCAAGATCATGGTCATGATGGTCACCATGATCATGGTCATGATAGTCACCATGATCATAGTCATAATGGTCACCATGATCATGGGCATAATGGTCACCATGATCATGGTCATGATGGTCACCATGATCATGGTCCTGCCGGTCACCATGATCATAGTCATAATGATCACCATAAAATTGGTCATGACGATCAACATGATCTTGGACATGATGGTCATGATAGTGACCATGATCATGGTCATGATGGTCAGCATGATCATGGTCATAATGGTCGTGATAGTGTCCATGATCATGGTCATGATGGTCACTATGATCATGGTCATGATGGTCACCACGATCATGGTCAAGACGGTCACCGTGATCATGGTCATAATGGTCAGCATGATCATGGTTATGATAGTGACCATGATTATGGTCATGATGGTCACCATGATTATGAGCATGATGGTTATGATAGTGACCATGATCATGGTCATGATGGTCAGCACGATTACGGTCATGATAGTGACCATGATCATGGTCATGATGGTCAGCAAGATCATGGTCATGATGGTCACCATGATCATGGTCATGATAGTCACCATGATCATGGTCATAATGGTCACCATGATCATGGGCATAATGGTCACCATGATCATGGTCATGATGGTCACCATGATCATGGTCCTGCCGGTCACCATGATCATAGTCATAATGATCACCATAAAATTGGTCATGACGATCAACATGATCTTGGACATAATGGTCATGATAGTGACCATGACCATGGTCATGATGGTCAGCATGATCATGGTCATGATAGTGACCGTGATCATGGTCATGATGGTCACCATGATCATGGTTATGATGGTCACCATGATCATGGTCATGATGGTCACTTTGATCATGGTCAAAATGGTCGAGATGAATATGGTCATAATGATAACCATGATCATAGTCATAAAGGTAATGTTAGTAACCATGGTCATGATGGTTGCGATGGTGACCATGATCATAGTCATGATCGTCACCATAACCATGGTCATGATGGTAATGATTGTGACCATGATAATGTTCATGATTGTGACCATGATCATGTTCATGATGGTCAATACGATCATGTTCATGATAGTGACCATGATCATGGTCATGATCGTCACCATAATCATCGTCATGATGGTAATGATTCTGATCATGATCAAGTTCATGATGGTCAACACGATCATGTTCATGATAGTGACCATGATCATGGTCATGATCGACATGATAGTGACCATGATCATGGGCATGATGGTCAGCATGATCATGGTCATGATGGTCACCACGATCATGGTCATGATGGTCTCGATAGTGTCTATGATCACGGTCATGATGGTCAGCATGATCATGGCCATGATGGTGACCATGATTATATTCATGATGGTCGCTATGATCATGGTCATGATGGTCATGATAGTGACCATGATCATGGACATAATGGTCTCTATGATCATCGTTATGATGGTCACCATGATCATGGTCCTGCCGGTCACTATGTTTATGGTCATGATGGTCACCATGATCATAGTTAGAATGATCACCATGCTCATGGGCATAATGGTCATAATAGTGATCATGATTATGGTCATGATGGTCAGCATGATCATGGTCATGATGGTCACCACGATCATGGTCATGACGGTCACCATGATCATGGTCATGATAATCGTGATAGTGTCCATGATCATGGTCATGATGGTCACCATGATCATGGTCATGATGGTCACCACGATCATGGTCATGATGGTCACCACGATCATGGTCATGACGGTCACCATGATCATGGTCATGATGGTCGTGATAGTGTCCATGATCATGGTCATGATGGTCACCATGATCATGGTCATGATGGTCACCACGATCATGGTCATGACGGTCACTATGATCATGGTTATGATGGTCAGCATGATCATGGTCATGATGGTCATGATGGTCACCATGATCATGGGCATAATGGTTACCATGATTACGGTCATGATGGTCACCATGATCATGGTTATGATGGTCACCATGATTATGGTCATGATGGTCACCATGATCATGGTCATGATGGTAATGATTGTGACCATGATCATGTTCATGATGGTCACCACGATCATGTTCATGATAGTGACCATGATCATGGTCATGATAGTGACCATGATCATGGTCATGATGGTCGCGATGCTGACCATAATCATGGTCATGATGGTCACCATAATCATGGTCATGATGGTAATGATTGTGACCATGATCATGTTCATGATGGTCACCACGATCATGTTCATGATAGTGACCATGATCATGGTCATGATAGTGACCATGATCATGGTCATGATGGTTAGCATGATCATGGTCATGATGGTCACCATGATCACGGGCATAATGGTCGTGATAGTGACCATGATTATGGTCATAATGGACTTCATGATCGTGGTCACGATAATCAACTCGATTATGGACATTATGGTCATGATAGTGACCATGATCATGGTCATGATGGTCAGCATAATCATGGTCATGACAGTCACCGTGATCATGGTCATGATGGTCAGCATGATCATGGTCCTGCCGGTCACCATGAATATGGTCATGATGTTCAGCATGATCGTGGTTATGACAGTGACCATGATTATGGTCATGATGGTCAGCAAGATCATGGTCATGATGGTCACCATGATCATGGTCATGATAGTCACCATGATCATGGTCATAATGGTCACCATGATCATGGGCATAATGGTCACCATGATCATGGTCATGATGGTCACCATGATCATGGTCCTGCCGGTCACCATGATCATAGTCATAATGATCACCATAAAATTGGTCATGACGATCAACATGATCTTGGACATGATGGTCAGCATGATCATGGTCATAATGGTCGTGATAGTGTCCATGATCATGGTCATGATGGTCACTATGATCATGGTCATGATGGTCACCACGATCATGGTCAAGACGGTCACCGTGATCATGGTCATAATGGTCAGCATGATCATGGTTATGATAGTGACCATGATTATGGTCATGATGGTCACCATGATTATGAGCATGATGGTTATGATAGTGACCATGATCATGGTCATGATGGTCAGCACGATTACGGTCATGATAGTGACCATGATCACGGTCATGATGGTCAGCAAGATCATGGTCATAATGGTCAGCAAGATCATGGTCATGATGTTCACCATGATCATGGTCATGATAGTCGCCATGATCATGGTCATAATGGTCACCATGATCATGGGCATAATGGTCACCATGATCATGGTCATGATGGTCACCATGATCATGGTCCTGCCGGTCACCATGATCATAGTCATAATGATCACCATAAAATTGGTCATGACGATCAACATGATCTTGGACATGATGGTCATGATAGTGACCATGACCATGGTCATGATGGTCAGCATGATCATGGTCATGATAGTGACCATGATCATGGTCATGATGGTCACCATGATCATGGTTATGATGGTCACCATGATCATGGTCATGATGGTCACTTCAATCATGGTCAAAATGGTCAAGATGAATATGGTCATAATGATAACCATGATCATAGTCATAAAGGTAATGTTAGTAACCATGGTCATGATGGTTGCGATGGTGACCATGATCATGGTCATGATCGTCACCATAACCATGGTCATGATGGTAATGATTGTGACCATGATAATGTTCATGATTGTGACCATGATCATGTTCATGATGGTCAATACGATCATGTTCATGATAGTGACCATGATCATGGTCATGATCGTCACCATAATCATCGTCTTGATGGTAATGATTTTGATCATGATCAAGTTCATGATGGTCAACACGATCATGTTCATGATAGTGACCATGATCATGGTCATGATCGTCATGATAGTGACCATGATCATGGGCATGATGGTCAGCATGATCATGGTCATGATGGTCACCACGATCATGGTCATGATGGTCTCGATAGTGTCTATGATCACGGTCATGATGGTCAGCATGATCATGGCCATGATAGTGACCATGATCATGGACATAATGGTCTCTATGATCATCGTTATGATGGTCACCATGATCATGGTCCTGCCGGTCACTATGTTTATGGTCATGATGGTCACCATGATCATAGTCATAATGATCACCATGCTCATGGGCATAATGGTCGTGATAGTGATCATGATCATGGTCATGATGGTCACCACGATCATGGTCATGACGGTCACCATGATCATGGTCATGATGGTCGTGATAGTGTCCATGATCATGGTCATGATGGTAACCATGATCATGGTCATGATGGTCACCACGATCATGGTCATGATGGTCACCACGATCATGGTCATGACGGTCACCATGATCATGGTCATGATGGTCGTGATAGTGTCCATGATCATGGTCATGATGGTCGTGATAGTGTCCATGATCATGGTCATGATGCTCACCATGATCATGGTCATGATGGTCACCACGATCATGGTCATGACGGTCACCATGATCATGGTTATGATGGTCAGCATGATCATGGTCGTGATGGTCATGATAGTGACCATGATCATGGTCATGATGGTCACTATGATCATGGTCATGATGGTCACCACGATCATGGTCAAGACGGTCACCGTGATCATGGTCATAATGGTCAGCATGATCATGGTTATGATAGTGACCATGATTATGGTCATGATGGTCACCATGATTATGAGCATGATGGTTATGATAGTGACCATGATCATGGTCATGATGGTCAGCAAGATCATGGTCATGATGGTCAGCAAGATCATGGTCATGATGGTCAGCAAGATCATGGTCATGATGGTCACCATGATCATGGTCATGATAGTCACCATGATCATGGTCATAATGGTCACCATGATCATGGGCATAATGGTCACCATGATCATGGTCATGATGGTCACCATGATCATGGTCCTGCCGGTCACCATGATCATAGTCATAATGATCACCATAAAATTGGTCATGACGATCAACATGATCTTGGACATGATGGTCATGATAGTGACCATGATCATGGTCATGATGGTCAGCATGATCATGGTCATAATGGTCGTGATAGTGTCCATGATCATGGTCATGATGGTCACTATGATCATGGTCATGATGGTCACCACGATGATGGTCAAGACGGTCACCGTGATCATGGTCATAATGGTCAGCATGATCATGGTTATGATAGTGACCATGATTATGGTCATGATGGTCACCATGATTATGAGCATGATGGTTATGATAGTGACCATGATCATGGTCATGATGGTCAGCACGATTACGGTCATGATAGTGACCATGATCATGGTCATGACGGTCAGCAAGATCATGGTCATAATGGTCAGCAAGATCATGGTCATGATGGTCACCATGATCATGGTCATGATAGTCACCATGATCATGTTCATGATGGTCAATACGATCATGTTCATGATAGTGACCATGATCATGGTCATGATCGTCACCATAATCATCGTCATGATGGTAATGATTTTGATCATGATCAAGTTCATGATGGTCAACACGATCATGTTCATGATAGTGACCATGATCATGGTCATGATCGTCATGATAGTGACCATGATCATGGGCATGATGGTCAGCATGATCATGGTCATGATGGTCACCACGATCATGGTCATGATGGTCTCGATAGTGTCTATGATCACGGTCATGATGGTCAGCATGATCATGGCCATGATGGTGACCATGATCATATTCATGATGGTCGCTATGATCATGGTCATGATGGTCATGATAGTGACCATGATCATGGACATAATGGTCTCTATGATCATCGTTATGATGGTCACCATGATCATGGTCCTGCCGGTCACTATGTTTATGGTCATGATGGTCACCATGATCATAGTCATAATGATCACCATGCTCATGGGCATAATGGTCGTGATAGTGATCATGATCATGGTCATGATGGTCACCACGATCATGGTCATGACGGTCACCATGATCATGGTCATGATGGTCGTGATAGTGTCCATGATCATGGTCATGATGGTAACCATGATCATGGTCATGATGGTCACCACGATCATGGTCATGATGGTCACCACGATCATGGTCATGACGGTCACCATGATCATGGTCATGATGGTCGTGATAGTGTCCATGATCATGGTCATGATGCTCACCATGATCATGGTCATGATGGTCACCACGATCATGGTCATGACGGTCACCATGATCATGGTTATGATGGTCAGCATGATCATGGTCGTGATGGTCATGATAGTGACCATGATCATGGTCATGATGGTCACTACGATCATGGTCCTGCCGGTCATCATGATTATGGTTATGATGGTCAGCATGATCATGGTCATGATGGTCATGATAGTGACCATGATTATGGTCATGATGGTCACCATGATCATGGGCATAATGGTTACCATGATTATGGTCATGATGGTCACCATGATCATGTTTATGATGATCACCATGATTATGGTCATGATGGTCACCATGATCATGGTCATGATGGTTAGCATGATTATGTGCATGATGGTCATGATAGTGACCATGATCCTGGTCATGATGGTCAGCATGATCATAGTCATGATGGTCATGATGGTCACTATGATCATAGTCATAATGGTCACCATGAAATTGGTCATAATGATCACTATGATCTTAGACATGATGGTCATGATAGTGACCATGATCATTGTCGTGATGGTCAGCATGATCATAGTCATGATGGTCACTATGATCATGGTCATGATGGTCGTGATAATGACCATGATCATGTTCATGATGGTCACTATGATCATGGTCATGATAGTGACCATTACCATGGTTATGATGGTGACCATGATCATGGTCATTATGGTCACCATTACCATGGTTATGATGGTGACCATGATCATGGTCATGATGGTCACCATGATCATGGTCATGATAGTCACCATGGTCTTGGACATGATGGTCATGATAGTGACCATGATCGTTGTCATGATGGTCGGCATGATCATGGTCATGATGGTGACCATGATCATATTCATGATGGTCGCTATGATCATGGTCATGATGGTCATGATAGTGACCATGATCATTGGCATAATGGTCACGATGATCATGGTTATAATAGTCAACATGACCATGGGCATGATGGACATAATAGTCACCGTAATCATAGTTATAATGGTCACTATGATCATTGTCGTGATGGTCACTTCGATCATGTTCAAAATAGTCACGATGGAAATAGTCATAATGATAAGTATGATCATAGTCATGATGGTAATGATAGTGACCATAATTATGGTCATGATGGTCACCATGATCATGCGCATAATGGTCACCGTGATCATGGTCATGATGGTCACCATGATCATGGTCCTGCCGGTCACTATGTTTATGGTCATGATGGTCACAATGATCATGGTCATGATGATCACCATGATTATGGGCATAATGGTCATGATAGTGACCATGATTATGGTCATGATGGTCACTATGATCATGGTCATGATAATCACCATGATCATGGGCATGATGCCAAGATTGTGACCATGATCATGTTCATGATGGTCAACACGATCATGTTCATGATAGTAACCATGATCATGGTCATGATCGTCACCATAATCATGATCATGATGGTAATGATTTTGATCATGATCATGTTCATGATAGTGACCATGATCATGGTCATGATAGTCAGCAAGATCATGGTCATGATGGTCACCATGATCATGGGCATAATGGTCATGATAGTGACCATGATTATAGTCATGATGGTCACTATGATCATGGTCATGATGATCACCATGATCATGGGCATGATCGTCATGATAGTGACCATGATCATGGGCATGATGGTCAGCATGATCATGGTCATGATGGTCACCACGATCATGGTCATGATGGTCTCGATAGTGTCTATGATCACGGTCATGATGGTCAGCATGATCATATTCATGATGGTCGCTATGATCATGGTCATGATGGTCATGATAGAGACCATGATCATGGACATAATGGTCTCGATGATCATCGTTATGATGGTCACCATGATCATGGTCCTGCCGGTCACTATGTTTATGGTCATGATGGTCACCATGATCATAGTCATAATGATCACCATGCTCATGGGCATAATGGTCATGATAGTGATCATGATTATGGTCATGATGGTCACTATGATCATGGTCATGATAATCACCATGATCATGGGCATGATGGTCATGATAGTGACCATGATCATGGTCATGATGCTCACCATGATCATGGTCATGATGGTCACCACGATCATGGTCATGATGGTCACCACGATCATGGTCATGACGGTCACCATGATCATGGTCATGATGGTCGTGATAGTGTCCATGATCATGGTCATGATGGTCACTATGATCATGGTCATGATGGTCACCACGATCATGGTCATGACGGTCACCATGATCATGGTAATGATGGTCAGCATGATCATGGCCGTGATGGTCATGATAGTGACCATGATCATGGTCATGACGGTCACTACGATCATGGTCCTGCCGCTCATCATGATTATGGTTATGATGGTCAGCATGATCATGGTCATGATGGTCATGATAGTGACCATGATTTTGGTCATGATGGTCACCGTGATCATGGGCATAATGGTTACCATGATTATGGTCATGATGGTCACCATGATCATGGTTATGATGGTCACCATGATTATGGTTATGATGGTTACCATGATCATGGTCATGATGGTCAGCATGATTATGTGCATGATGGTCATGATAGTGACCATGATTCTGGTCATGATGGTCAGCATGAAATTGGTCATTATGATCACCATGATCTTAGAGATGATGGTCATGATAGTGACCATGATCATTGTCGTGATGGTCAGCATGATCATAGTCATGATGGTCACTATGATCATGGTCGTGATGGTCGTGATAATGACCATGACCATGTTCATGATGGTCACTATGATCATGGTCATGATAGTGACCATTACCATGGTTATGATGGTGACCATGATCATGGTCATGATGGTCACCATGATCATGGTCATGATAGTCACCATGATCTTGGTCATGATGGTCACCATGATCATGGTCATAATGAACACCATGATCATGGTCATAATGGTCACCGTGATCATGGTCATGATAGTCACCATGGTCTTGGACATGATGGTCATGATAGTGACCATGATCGTTGTCATGATGGTTGGCATGATCATGGTCATGATGGTGACCATGATTATATTCATGATGGTCGCTATGATCATGGTCATGATGGTCATGATAGTGACCATGATCATTGGCATAATGGTCACGATGATCATGGTTATAATGGTCAACATGACCATGGGCATGATGAACATAATAGTCACCGTAATCATAGTTATAATGGTCACTATGATCATTGTCGTGATGGTCACTTCGATCATGTTCAAAATAGTCACGATGGAAATAGTCATAATGATAACTATGATCATAGTCATGATGGTAATAATAGTGACAATAATTATGGTCATGATGGTCACCATGATCATGCGCATAATGGTCACCATGATCATGGTCATGATGGTCACCATGATCATGGTCCTGCCGGTCACTATGTTTATGGTCATGATGGTCACCATGATCATGGTCATGATAATCACCATGATCATGGGCATGATGCCAAGATAGTGACCATGATCATGGTCATGATTGTCAGCATGATCATGGTCATGATGGTCACCACGATCATGGTCATGATCGTCACCATAACCATGGTCATGATGGTAATGATTGTGACCATGATCATGTTCATGATTGTGACCATGATCATGTTCATGATTGTGACCATGATCATGTTCATGATGGTCAACACGATCATGTTCATGATAGTGACCATGATTATGGTCATGATGGTAATGATTGTGACCATGATCATGTTCATGATTGTGACCATGATCATGTTCATGATTATCAACACGATCATGTTCATGATTGTGACCATGATCATGTTCATGATTGTGACCATGATCATGTTCATGATGGTCACCACGATAATGGTCATGATGGTCGTGATAGTGTCCATGATCATGGCCATGATGGTCACCATGATCATGGTCATGATGGTCACCACGATCATGGTCATGACGGTCACCATGATCATGGTTATGATGGTCAGCATGATCATGGTCGTGATGGTCATGATAGTGACCATGATCATGGTCATGACGGTCACTACGATCATGGTCCTGCCGCTCATCATGATTATGGTTATGATGGTCAGCATGATCATGGTCATGATGGTCATGATAGTGACCATGATTTTGGTCATGATGGTCACCGTGATCATGGGCATAATGGTTACCATGATTATGGTCATGATGGTCACCATGATCATGGTTATGATGGTCACCATGATTATGGTTATGATGGTTACCGTGATCATGGTCATGATGGTCAGCATGATTATGTGCATGATGGTCATGATAGTGACCATGATTCTGGTCATGATGGTCAGCATGAAATTGGTCATTATGATCACCATGATCTTAGAGATGATGGTCATGATAGTGACCATGATCATTGTCGTGATGGTCAGCATGATCATAGTCATGATGGTCACTATGATCATGGTCGTGATGGTCGTGATAATGACCATGACCATGTTCATGATGGTCACTATGATCATGGTCATGATAGTGACCATTACCATGGTTATGATGGTGACCATGATCATGGTCATGATGGTCACCATGATCATGGTCATGATAGTCACCATGATCTTGGTCATGATGGTCACCATGATCATGGTCATAATGAACACCATGATCATGGTCATAATGGTCACCGTGATCATGGTCATGATAGTCACCATGGTCTTGGACATGATGGTCATGATAGTGACCATGATCGTTGTCATGATGGTTGGCATGATCATGGTCATGATGGTGACCATGATTATATTCATGATGGTCGCTATGATCATGGTCATGATGGTCATGATAGTGACCATGATCATTGGCATAATGGTCACGATGATCATGGTTATAATGGTCAACATGACCATGGGCATGATGAACATAATAGTCACCGTAATCATAGTTATAATGGTCACTATGATCATTGTCGTGATGGTCACTTCGATCATGTTCAAAATAGTCACGATGGAAATAGTCATAATGATAACTGTGATCATAGTCATGATGGTAATGATAGTGACAATAATTATGGTCATGATGGTCACCATGATCATGCGCATAATGGTCACCATGATCATGGTCATGATGGTCACCATGATCATGGTCCTGCCGGTCACTATGTTTATGGTCATGATGGTCACCATGATCATGGTCATGATAATCACCATGATCATGGGCATGATGCCAAGATAGTGACCATGATCATGGTCATGATTGTCAGCATGATCATGGTCATGATGGTCACCACGATCATGGTCATGATCGTCACCATAACCATGGTCATGATGGTAATGATTGTGACCATGATCATGTTCATGATTGTGACCATGATCATGTTCATGATGGTCAACACGATCATGTTCATGATAGTGACCATGATTATGGTCATGATGGTAATGATTGTGACCATGATCATGTTCATGATTGTGACCATGATCATGTTCATGATGGTCAACACGATCATATTCATGATTGTGACCATGATCATGTTCATGATTGTGACCATGATCATGTTCATGATTGTGACCATGATCATGTTCATGATGGTCACCACGATCATGGTCATGATGGTCGTGATAGTGTCCATGATCATGGCCATGATGGTCACCATGATCATGGTCATGGCCATGATGGTCACCATGATCATGGTCATGATGGTCACCACGATCATGGTCATGACGGTCACCATGATCATGGTTATGATGGTCAGCATGATCATGGTCGTGATGGTCATGATAGTGACCATGATCATGGACATAATGGTCTCGATGATCATCGTTATGATGGTCACCATGATCATGGTCCTGCCGGTCACTATGTTTATGGTCATGATGGTCACCATGATCATAGTCATAATGATCACCATGCTCATGGGCATAATGGTCATGATAGTGATCATGATTATGGTCATGATGGTCACTATGATCATGGTCATGATAATCACCATGATCATGGGCATGATGGTCATGATAGTGACCATGATCATGGTCATGATGGTCAGCATGATTATGGTCATGATGGTCATAACGATCATGGTCATGACGGTCACCATGATCATGGTCATGATAATCGTGATAGTGTCCATGATCATGGTCACGATGGTCACCATGATCTTGTCATGATGGTCACCACGATCATGGTCATGATGGTCACCACGATCATGGTCATGACGGTCACCATGATCATGGTCATGATGGTCGTGATAGTGTCCATGATCATGGTCATGATGGTCACCATGATCATGGTCATGATGGTCACCACGATCATGGTCATGACGGTCACCATGATCATGGTTATGATGGTCAGCATGATCATGGTCGTGATGGTCATGATAGTGACCATGATTATGGTCATGATGGTCACCATGATCATGGGCATAATGGTTACCATGATTATGGTCATGATGGTCACCATGATCATGGTTATGATGGTCACCATGATTATGGTCATGATGGTCACCATGATCATGGTCATGATGGTCAGCATGATTATGTGCATGATGGTCATGATAGTGACCATGATCCTGGTCATGATGGTCAGCATGATCATAGTCATGATGGTCATGATGGTCACTATGATCATAGTCATAATGGTCACCATGAAATTAGTCATAATGATCACCATGATCTTAGACATGATGGTCATGATAGTGACCATGATCATTGTCGTGATGGTCAGCATGATCATAGTCATGATGGTCACTATGATCATGGTCATGATGGTCGTGATAATGACCATGATCATGTTCATGATGGTCACTATGATCATGGTCATGATAGTGACCATTACCATGGTTATGATGGTGACCATGATCATGGTCATGATGGTCACTATGATCATGGTCATGATAGTGACCATTACCATGGTTATGATGGTGACCATGATCATGGTCATAATGAACACCATGATCATGGTCATAATGGTCACCGTGATCATGGTCATGATAGTCACCATGGTCTTGGACATGATGGTCATGATAGTGACCATGATCGTTGTCATGATGGTCGGCATGATCATGGTCATGATGGTGACCATGGTCATATTCATGATGATCGCTATGATCATGGTCATGATGGTCATGATAGTGACCATGATCATTGGCATAATGGTCACGATGATCATGGTTATAATGGTCACCATGATCATGGTTATGATGGTCAGCATGATCATGGTCGTGATGGTCATGATAGTGACCATGATCATGGTCATGATGGTCACTACGATCATGGTCCTGCCGCTCATCATGATTATGGTTATGATGGTCAGCATGATCATGGTCATGATGGTCATGATAGTGACCATGATTATGGTCATGATGGTCACCGTGATCATGGGCATAATGGTTACCATGATTATGGTCATGATGGTCACCATGATCATGGTTACGATGGTCACCATGATTATGGTCATGATGGTCACCATGGTCATGGTCATGATGGTCATGATAGTGACCATGATGGTTGGCATGATCATGGTCATGATGGTGACCATGATCATATTCATGATGGTCGCTATGATCATGGTCATGATGGTCATGATAGTGACCATGATCTTTGGCATAATGGTCACTACGATCATGGTCCTGCCGCTCATCATGATTATGGTTATGATGGTCAGCATGATCATGGTCATGATGGTCATGATAGTGACCATGATTATGGTCATGATGGTCACCGTGATCATGGGCATAATGGTTACCATGATTATGGTCATGATGGTCACCATGATCATGGTTACGATGGTCACCATGATCATGGTCATGATAGTCACCATGGTCTTGGACATGATGGTCATGATAGTGACCATGATCGTTGTCATGATGGTTGGCATGATCATGGTCATGATGGTGACCATGATCATATTCATGATGGTCGCTATGATCATGGTCATGATGGTCATGATAGTGACCATGATCATTGGCATAATGGTCACGATGATTATGGTTATAATGGTCAACATGACCATGGGCATGATGGACATAATAGTCACCGTAATCATAGTTATAATGGTCACTATGATCATTGTCGTGATGGTCACTTCGATCATGTTCAAAATAGTCACGATGGAAATAGTCATAATGATAACTATGATCATAGTCATGATGGTAATGATAGTGACAATAATTATGGTCATGATGGTCACCATGATCATGCGCATAATGGTCACCATGATCATGGTCATGATGGTCACCATGATCATGTTCCTGCCGCCCACTATGTTTATGGTCATGATGGTCACCATGATCATGGTCATGATGATCACCATGATTATGGGCATAATGGTCATGATAGTGACCATGATTATGGTCATGATGGTCACTATGATCATGGCCATGATAATCACCATGATCATGGGCATGATGGTAATGATTGTGACCATGATCATGTTCATGATTGTGACCATGATCATGTTCATGATTGTGACCATGATCATGTTCATGATTGTGACCATGATCATGTTCATGATTGTGACTATGATCATGTTCATGATTGTGACCATTATCATGTTCATGATGGTCAACACGATCATGTTCATGATAGTGACCATGATCATGGTCATGATAGTCAGCATGATCATGGTCATGATGGTCACCATGATCATGGGCATAATGGTCATGATAGTGACCATGATTATGGTCATGATGGTCACTATGATCATGGTCATGATAATCACTATGATCATGGGCATGATCGTCATGATAGTGACCATGATCATGGGCATGATGGTCAGCATGATCATGGTCATGATGGTCACCACGATCATGGTCATGATGGTCGTGATAGTGTCCATGATCATGGCCATGATGGTCACCATGATCATGGTCCTGCCGGTCACCATGATCATGGTTATGAAGGTCAGCATGATCATGGTCGTGATGGTCATGATAGTGACCATGATTATGGTCATGATAGTGACCATGATTATGGTCATGATGGTCACCATGATCACGGCCATAATGGTCACCATGATCATGGTCATGATGGTCACCATGATCATGGTCATGATGGTCACCGTGATCATGGTAATGATGGTCACCATGATCGTGGTCACGATGGTCACCATGATTATGTGCATGATGGTCATGATAGTGACCATGATCATGGTCATGATGGTCAGCATGATCATAGTTATGGTGGTCATGATAGTGACCATGATCATGGTCATGATGGTCACCATGATCATAGTCATGATGGTCATGATAGTGACCATGATCATTGTCGTGATGGTCAGCATGATCATGGTCATGATGGTCACTATGATCATGGTCATGATGGTCACCATGATCATGGTTCTGCCAGTCACCATGATCATAGTCATAATGATCACTCTAAAATTGGTCATAATGATCACCATGTTCTTGGACATGATGTTCATGATAGTGACCATGATCATGGTCATGATGGTCATTACGATCATGGTCAAAATGGTCACGATGAAAATGGTCATAACGATTACCATGATCATAGTCATAATCGTAATGATAGTGACCATAATCATGGTCATGATGGTCGCGATGGTAACCATAATCATGGTCATGATGGTCACCATAATCATGGTCATGATGGTAATGATTGTGACCATGATCATGACCATGATGGTCACTACGATCATGTTCATGATAGTGACCATGATCATGGTCATGATAGTGACCATGATCATGGTCATGATAGGGACAATGATCATGGTCATGATGGTCAGCATGATCATGGTCATGATGGTCAGCATGATCATGGTCATGATGGTCAGCATGATCATGGTCATGATGGTCACCATGATCGCGGGCATAATGGTCGTGATAGTGACCATGATTATGGTCATAATGGTCTCCATGATCGTGGTCACGATAATCAACTCGATCATGGGCATGATGGTCATGATAGTGACCATGATCATGGTCATGATGGTCAGCATGATCATGGTCATAATGGTCGTGATAGTGTCTATGACCATAGTCATGATGGTCACTATGATCATGGTCATGATGGTCACCACGATCTTGGTCAAGACGGTCACCGTGATCATGGTCATAATGGTCAGCATGATCATGGTTATGATTGTGACCATGATTATGGTCATGATGGTCACCATGATTATGAGCATGATGGTTATGATAGTGACCATGATCATGGTCATGATGGTCAGCAAGATCATGGTCATGATGGTCAGCAAGATCATGGTCATGATGGTCACCATGATCATGGTCATGATAGTCACCATGATCATGGTCATAATGGTCACCATGATCATGGGCATAATGGTCACCATGATCATGGTCATGATGGTCACCATGATCATGTTCCTGCCGGTCACCATGATCATAGTCATAATGATCACCATAAAATTGGTCATGACGATCAACATGATCTTGGACATGATGGTCATGATAGTGACCATGATCATGGTCATGATGGTCAGCATGATCATGGTCATAATGGTCGTGATAGTGTCCATGATCAAGGTCATGATGGTCACTATGATCATGGTCATGATGGTCACCACGATCATGGTCAAGACGGTCACCGTGATCATGGTCATAATGGTCAGCATGATCATGGTTATGATAGTGACCATGATTATGGTCATGATGGTCACCATGATTATGAGCATGATGGTTATGATAGTGACCATGATCATGGTCATGATGGTCAGCACGATTACGGTCATGATAGTGACCATGATCATGGTCATGATGGTCAGCAAGATCATGGTCATAATGGTCAGCAAGATCATGGTCATGATGGTCACCATGATCATGGTCATGATAGTCACCATGATCATGGTCATAATCGTCACCATGATCATGGGCATAATGGTCACCATGATCATGGTCCTGCCGGTCACCATGATCATAGTCATAATGATCACCATAAAATTGGTCATGACGATCAACATGATCTTGGACATGATGGTCATGATAGTGACCATGACCATGGTCATGATGGTCAGCATGATCATGGTCATGGTAGTGACCATGATCATGGTCATGATGGTCACCATGATCATGGTTATGATGGTCACCATGATCATGGTCATGATGGTCACTTCGATCATGGTCAAAATGGTCAAGATGAATATGGTCATAATGATAACCATGATCAGAGTCATAAAGGTAATGTTAGTAACCATGGTCATGATGGTTGCGATGGTGACCATGATCATGGTCATGATCGTCACCATAACCATGGTCATGATGGTAATGATTGTGACCATGATAATGTTCATTATTGTGACCATGATCATGTTCATGATGGTCAATACGATCATGTTCATGATAGTGACCATGATCATGGTCATGATCGTCACCATAATCATCGTCATGATGGTAATGATTTTGATCATGATCAAGTTCATGATGGTCAACACGATCATGTTCATGATAGTGACCATGATCATGGTCATGATGGTCACTACGATCATGGTCCTGCCGCTCATCATGATTATGGTTATGATGGTCAGCATGATCATGGTCATGATGGTCATGATAGTGACCATGATTATGGTCATGATGGTCACCGTGATCATGGGCATAATGGTTACCATGATTATGGTCATGATGGTCACCATGATCATGGTTACGATGGTCACCATGATTATGGTCATGATGGTCACCATGGTCATGGTCATGATGGTCAGCATGATTATGTGCATGATGGTCATGATAGTGACCATGATCCTGGTCATGATGGTCAGCAATATCATAGTCATGATGGTCATGATGGTCACTATGATCATAGTCATAATGGTCACCATGAAATTGGTCATAATGATCACCATGATCTTAGAGATGATGGTCATGATAGTGACCATGATCATTGTCGTGATGGTCAGCATGATCATAGTCATGATGGTCACTATGATCATGGTCGTGATGGTCGTGATAATGACCATGATCATGTTCATGATGGTCACTATGATCATGGTCATGATAGTGACCATTACCATGGTTATGATGGTGACCATGATCATGGTCATGATGGTCACCATGATCATGGTCATGATAGTCACCATGATCTTGGTCATGATAGTCACCATGATCTTGGTCATGATGGTCACCATGATCATGGTCATAATGAACACCATGATCATGGTCATAATGGTCACCGTGATCATGGTCATGATAGTCACCATGGTCTTGGACATGATGGTCATGATAGTGACCATGATCGTATTCATGATGGTCGCTATGATCATGGTCATGATGGTCATGATAGTGACCATGATCATTGGCATAATGGTCACGATGATTATGGTTATAATGGTCAACATGACCATGGGCATGATGGACATAATAGTCACCGTAATCATAGTTATAATGGTCACTATAATCATTGTCGTGATGGTCACTTCGATCATGTTCAAAATAGTCACGATGGAAATAGTCATAATGATAACTATGATCATAGTCATGATGGTAATGATAGTGACAATAATTATGGTCATGATGGTCACCATGATCATGCGCATAATGGTCACCATGATCATGGTCATGATGGTCACCATGATCATGGTCCTGCCGGTCACTATGTTTATGGTCATGATGGTCACCATGATCATGGTCATGATGGTCACCATGATTATGGGCATAATGGTCATGATAGTGACCATGATTATGGTCATGATGGTCACTATGATCATGGTCATGATAATCACCATGATCATGGGCATGATGGTAATGATTGTGACCATGATCATGTTCATGATTGTGACCATGATCATGTTCATGATTGTGACCATGATCATGTTCATGATTGTGACCATGATCATGTTCATGATTGTGACCATGATCATGTTCATGATTGTGACCATGATCATGTTCATGATGGTCAACACGATCATGTTCATGATAGTGACCATGATCATGGTCATGATGGTAATGATTGTGACCATGATCATGTTCATGATTGTGACCATGATCATGTTCATGATTGTGACCATGATCATGTTCATGATGGTCAACACGATCATGTTCATGATTGTGACCATGATCATGTTCATGATAGTCAACACGATCACGTTCATGATAGTGACCATGATCATGGTCATGATAGTCAGCATGATCATGGTCATGATGGTCACCATGATCATGGGCATAATGGTCATGATAGTGACCATGATTATGGTCATGATGGTCACTATGATCATGGTCATGATAATCACTATGATCATGGGCATGATCGTCATGATAGTGACCATGATCATGGGCATGATGGTCAGCATGATCATGGTCATGATGGTCACCACGATCATGGTCATGATGGTCGTGATAGTGTCCATGATCATGGCCATGATGGTCACCATGATCATGGTCCTGCCGGTCACCATGATCATGGTTATGAAGGTCAGCATGATCATAGTCGTGATGGTCATGATAGTGACCATGATTATGGTCATGATAGTGACCATGATTATGGTCATGATGGTCACCATGATCACGGCCATAATGGTCACCATGATCATGGTCATGATGGTCACCATGATCATGGTCATGATGGTCACCGTGATCATGGTAATGATGGTCACCATGATCGTGGTCACGATGGTCACCATGATTATGTGCATGATGGTCATGATAGTGACCATGATCATGGTCATGATGGTCAGCATGATCATAGTTATGATGGTCATGATAGTGACCATGATCATGGTCATGATGGTCACCATGATCATAGTCATGATGGTCATAATAGTGACCATGATCATTGTCGTGATGGTCAGCATGATCATGGTCATGATGGTCACTATGATCATGGTCATGATGGTCACCATGATCATGGTTCTGCCAGTCACCATGATCATAGTCATAATGATCACTCTAAAATTGGTCATAATGATCACCATGTTCTTGGACATGATGTTCATGATAGTGACCATGATCATGGTCATGATGGTCACTACGATCATAGTCAAAATGGTCACGATGAAAATGGTCATAACGATTACCATGATCATAGTCATAATCGTAATGATAGTGACCATAATCATGGTCATGATGGTCGCGATGGTAACCATAATCATGGTCATGATGGTCACCATAATCATGGTCATGATGGTAATGATTGTGACCATGATCATGACCATGATGGTCACTACGATCATGTTCATGATAGTGACCATGATCATGGTCATGATAGGGACAATGATCATGGTCATGATGGTCAGCATGATCATGGTCATGATGGTCAGCATGATCATGGTCATGATGGTCACCATGATCGCGGGCATAATGGTCGTGATAGTGACCATGATTATGGTCATAATGGTCTCCATGATCGTGGTCACGATAATCAACTCGATCATGGGCATGATGGTCATGATAGTGACCATGATCATGGTCATGATGGTCAGCATGATCATGGTCATAATGGTCGTGATAGTGTCCATGATCATAGTCATGATGGTCACTATGATCATGGTCATGATGGTCACCACGATCTTGGTCAAGACGGTCACCGTGATCATGGTCATAATGGTCAGCATGATCATGGTTATGATAGTGACCATGATTATGGTCATGATGGTCACCATGATTATGAGCATGATGGTTATGATAGTGACCATGATCATGGTCATGATGGTCAGCAAGATCATGGTCATGATGGTCAGCAAGATCATGGTCATGATGGTCACCATGATCATGGTCATGATAGTCACCATGATCATGGTCATAATGGTCACCATGATCATGGGCATAATGGTCACCATGATCATGGTCATGATGGTCACCATGATCATGTTCCTGCCGGTCACCATGATCATAGTCATAATGATCACCATAAAATTGGTCATGACGATTAACATGATCTTGGACATGATGGTCATGATAGTGACCATGATCATGGTCATGATGGTCAGCATGATCATGGTCATAATGGTCGTGATAGTGTCCATGATCATGGTCATGATGGTCACTATGATCATGGTCATGATGGTCACCACGATCATGGTCAAGACGGTCACCGTGATCATGGTCATAATGGTCAGCATGATCATGGTTATGATAGTGACCATGATTATGGTCATGATGGTCACCATGATTATGAGCATGATGGTTATGATAGTGACCATGATCATGGTCATGATGGTCAGCACGATTACGGTCATGATAGTGACCATGATCATGGTCATGATGGTCAGCAAGATCATGGTCATAATGGTCAGCAAGATCATGGTCATGATGGTCACCATGATCATGGTCATGATAGTCACCATGATCATGGTCATAATCGTCACCATGATCATGGGCATAATGGTCACCATGATCATGGTCCTGCCGGTCACCATGATCATAGTCATAATGATCACCATAAAATTGGTCATGACGATCAACATGATCTTGGACATGATGGTCATGATAGTGACCATGACCATGGTCATGATGGTCAGCATGATCATGGTCATGGTAGTGACCATGATCATGGTCATGATGGTCACCATGATCATGGTTATGATGGTCACCATGATCATGGTCATGATGGTCACTTCGATCATGGTCAAAATGGTCAAGATGAATATGGTCATAATGATAACCATGATCAGAGTCATAAAGGTAATGTTAGTAACCATGGTCATGATGGTTGCGATGGTGACCATGATCATGGTCATGATCGTCACCATAACCATGGTCATGATGGTAATGATTGTGACCATGATAATGTTCATTATTGTGACCATGATCATGTTCATGATGGTCAATACGATCATGTTCATGATAGTGACCATGATCATGGTCATGATCGTCACCATAATCATCGTCATGATGGTAATGATTTTGATCATGATCAAGTTCATGATGGTCAACACGATCATGTTCATGATAGTGACCATGATCATGGTCATGATCGTCATGATAGTGACCATGATCATGGGCATTATGGTCAGCATGATCATGGTCATGATGGTCACCACGATCATGGTCATGATGGTCTCGATAGTGTCTATGATCACGGTCATGATGGTCAGCATGATCATGGCCATGATGGTGACCATGATCATATTCATGATGGTCGCTATGATCATGGTCATGATAGTCATGATAGTGACCATGATCATGGACATAATGGTCTCTATGATCATCGTTATGATGGTCACGATGATCATGGTCCTGCCGGTCACTATGTTTATGGTCATGATGGTCACCATGATCATAGTCATAATGATCACCATGCTCATGGGCATAATGGTCGTGATAGTGATCATGATCATGGTCATGATGGTCACCACGATCATGGTCATGACGGTCACCATGATCATGGTCATGATGGTCGTGATAGTGTCCATGATAATGGTCATGATGGTAACCATGATCATGGTCATGATGGTCACCACGATCATGGTCATGATGGTCACCACGATCATGGTCATGACGGTCACCATGATCATGGTCATGATGGTCGTGATAGTGTCCATGATCATGGTCATGATGCTCACCATGATCATGGTCATGATGGTCACCACGATCATGGTCATGACGGTCACCATGATCATGGTTATGATGGTCAGCATGATCATGGTCGTGATGGTCATGATAGTGACCATGATCATGGTCATGATGGTCACTACGATCATGGTCCTGCCGGTCATCATGATTATGGTTATGATGGTCAGCATGATCATGGTCATGATGGTCATGATAGTGACCATGATTATGGTCATGATGGTCACCATGATCATGGGCATAATGGTTACCATGATTATGGTCATGATGGTCACCATGATCATGGTTATGATGATCACCATGATTATGGTCATGATGGTCACCATGATCATGGTCATGATGGTTAGCATGATTATGTGCATGATGGTCATGATAGTGACCATGATCCTGGTCATGATGGTCAGCATGATCATAGTCATGATGGTCAGCATGATCATAGTCATGATGGTCATGATGGTCACTATGATCATAGTCATAATGCTCACCATGAAATTGGTCATAATGATCACTATGATCTTAGACATGATGGTCATGATAGTGACCATGATCATTGTCGTGATGGTCAGCATGATCACAGTCATGATGGTCACTATGATCATGGTCATGATGGTCGTGACAATGACCATGATCATGTTCATGATGGTCACTATGATCATGGTCATGATAGTGACCATTACCATGGTTATGATGGTGACCATGATCATGGTCATTATGGTCACCATTACCATGGTTATGATGGTGACCATGATCATGGTCATGATGGTCACCATGATCATGGTCATGATAGTCACCATGGTCTTGGACATGATGATCATGATAGTGACCATGATCGTTGTCATGATGGTCGGCATGATCATGGTCATGATGGTGACCATGATCATATTCATGATGGCCGCTATGATCATGGTCATGATGGTCATGATAGTGACCATGATCATTGGTATAATGGTCACGATGATCATGGTTATAATAGTCAACATGACCATGGGCATGATGGACATAATAGTCACCGTAATCATAGTTATAATGGTCACTATGATCATTGTCGTGATGGTCACTTCGATCATGTTCAAAATAGTCACGATAGAAATAGTCATAATGATAAGTATGATCATAGTCATGATGGTAATGATAGTGACCATAATTATGGTCATGATTGTCACCATGATCATGCGCATAATGGTCACCGTGATCATGGTCATGATGGTCACCATGATCATGGTCCTGCCGGTCACTATGTTTATGGTCATGATGGTCACAATGATCATGGTCATGATGATCACCATGATTATGGGCATAATGGTCATGATAGTGACCATGATTATGGTCATGATGGTCACTATGATCATGGTCATGATAATCACCATGATCATGGGCATGATGCCAAGATAGTGACCATGATCATGGTCATGATTGTCAGCATGATCATGGTCATGATGGTCACCACGATCATAGTCATGATCGTCACCATAACCATGGTCATGATGGTAATGATTGTGACCATGATCATGTTCATGATTGTGACCATGATCATGTTCATGATGGTCAACACGATCATGTTCATGATAGTAACCATGATCATGGTCATGATCGTCACCATAATCATGGTCATGATGGTAATGATTTTGATCATGATCATGTTCATGATAGTGACCATGATCATGGTCATGATAGTCAGCAAGATCATGGACATGATGGTCACCATGATCATGGGCATAATGGTCATGATAGTGACCATGATTATAGTCATGATGGTCACTATGATCATGGTCATGATGATCACCATGATCATGGGCATGATGCCAAGATAGTGACCACGATCATAGTCATGATCGTCACCATAACCATGGTCATGATGGTAATGATTGTGACCATGATCATGTTCATGATTGTGACCATGATCATGTTCATGATGGTCAACACGATCATGTTCATGATAGTAACCATGATCATGGTCATGATCGTCACCATAATCATGGTCATGATGGTAATGATTTTGATCATGATCATGTTCATGATAGTGACCATGATCATGGTCATGATAGTCAGCAAGATCATGGTCATGATGGTCACCATGATCATGGGCATAATGGTCATGATAGTGACCATGATTATGGTCATGATGGTCACTATGATCATGGTCATGATAATCACCATGATCATGGGCATGATGCCAAGATAGTGACCATGATCATGGTCATGATTGTCAGCATGATCATGGTCATGATGGTCACCACGATCATAGTCATGATCGTCACCATAACCATGGTCATGATGGTAATGATTGTGACCATGATCATGTTCATGATTGTGACCATGATCATGTTCATGATGGTCAACACGATCATGTTCATGATAGTAACCATGATCATGGTCATGATCGTCAACATAATCATGGTCATGATGGTAATGATTTTGATCATGATCATGTTCATGATAGTGACCATGATCATGGTCATGATAGTCAGCAAGATCATGGTCATGATGGTCACCATGATCATGGGCATAATGGTCATGATAGTGACCATGATTATAGTCATGATGGTCACTATGATCATGGTCATGATGATCACCATGATCATGGGCATGATCGTCATGATAGTGACCATGATCATGGGAATGATGGTCAGCATGATCATGGTCATGATAGTCACCATGGTCTTGGACATGATGGTCATGATAGTGACCATGATCGTTGTCATGATGGTTGGCATGATCATGGTCATGATGGTGACCATGATCATATTCATGATGGTCGCTATGATCATGGTCATGATGGTCATGATAGTGACCATGATCATTGGCATAATGGTCACGATGATCATGGTTATAATGGTCAACATGACCATGGGCATGATGGACATAATAGTCACCGTAATCATAGTTACAATGGTCACTATGATCATTGTCGTGATGGTCACTTAGATCATGTTCAAAATAGTCACGATGGAAATAGTCATAATGATAACTATGATCATAGTCATGATGGTAATGATAGTGACAATAATTATGGTCATGATGGTCACCATGATCATGCGCATAATGGTCACCATGATCATGGTCATGATGGTCACCATGATCATGGTCCTGCCGGTCACTATGTTTATGGTCATGATGGTCACCATGATCATGGTCATGACGGTCACCATGATCATGGTCATGACGGTCACTACGATCATGGTCCTGCCGCTCATCATGATTATGGTTATGATGGTCAGCATGATCATGGTCATGATGGTCATGATAGTGACCATGATTTTGGTCATGATGGTCACCGTGATCATGGGCATAATGGTTACCATGATTATGGTCATGATGGTCACCATGATCATGGTTATGATGGTCACCATGATTATGGTTATGATGGTCACCATGATCATGGTCATGATGGTCAGCATGATTATGTGCATGATGGTCATGATAGTGACCATGATCCTGGTCATGATGGTCAGCATGAAATTGGTCATAATGATCACCATGATCTTAGAGATGATGGTCATGATAGTGACCATGATCATTGTCGTGATAGTCAGCATGATCATAGTCATGATGGTCACTATGATCATGGTCGTGATGGTCGTGATAATGACCATGACCATGTTCATGATGGTCACTATGATCATGGTCATGATAGTGACCATTACCATGGTTATGATGGTGACCATGATCATGGTCATGATGGTCACCATGATCATGGTTATGATAGTCACCATGATCTTGGTCATGATGGTCACCATGATCATGGTCATAATGAACACCATGATCATGGTCATAATGGTCACCGTGATCATGGTCATGATAGTCACCATGGTCTTGGACATGATGGTCATGATAGTGACCATGATCGTTGTCATGATGGTTGGCATGATCATGGTCATGATGGTGACCATGATCATATTCATGATGGTCGCTATGATCATGGTCATGATGGTCATGATAGTGACTATGATCATTGGCATAATGGTCACGATGATCATGGTTATAATGGTCAACATGACCATGGGCATGATGGACATAATAGTCACCGTAATCATAGTTACAATGGTCACTATGATCATTGTCGTGATGGTCACTTCGATCATGTTCAAAATAGTCACGATGGAAATAGTCATAATGATAACTATGATCATAGTCATGATGGTAATGATAGTGACAATAATTATGGTCATGATGGTCACCATGATCATACGCATAATGGTCACCATGATCATGGTCATGATGGTCACCATGATCATGGACCTGCCGGTCACTATGTTTATGGTCATGATGGTCACCATGATCATGGTCATGATGATCACCATGGTTATGGGCATAATGGTCATGATATTGACCATGATTATGGTCATGATGGTCACTATGATCATGGTCATGATAATCACCATGATCATGGGCATGATGCCAAGATAGTGACCATGATCATGGTCATGATTGTCAGCATGATCATGGTCATGATGGTTACCACGATCATGGTCATGATCGTCACCATAACCATGGTCATGATGGTAATGATTGTGACCATGATCATGTTCATAATTGTGAACATGATCATGTTCATGATTGTGACCATGATCATGTTCATGATTGTGACCATGATCATGTTCATGATGGTCAACACGATCATGTTCATGATAGTGACCATGATCATGGTCATGATGGTAATGATTGTGACCATGATCATGTTCATGATTGTGACCATGATCATGTTCATGATTGTGACCATGATCATGTTCATGATTGTGACCATGATCATGTTCATGATTGTGACCATGATCATGTTCATGATTGTGACCATGATCATGTTCATGATTGTGACCATGATCATGTTCATGATTGTGACCATGATCATGTTCATGATGGTCAACACGATCATGTTCATGATTGTGACCATGATCATGTTCATGATAGTCAACACGATCATGTTCATAATAGTGACCATGATCATGGTCATGATAGTCAGCATGATCATGGTCATGATGGTCACCATGATCATGGGCATAATGGTCATGATAGTGACCATGATTATGGTCATGATGGTCACTATGATCATGGTCATGATAATCACCATGATCATGGGCATGATCGTCATGATAGTGACCATGATCATGGGCATGATAGTCAGCATGATCATGGTCATGATGGTCACCACGATCATGGTCATGATGGTCGTGATAGTGTCCATGATCATGGCCATGATGGTCACCATGATCATGGTCATGATGGTCACCACGATCATGGTCATGACGGTCACCATAATCATGGTTATGATGGTCAGCATGATCATGGTCGTGATGGTCATGATAGTGACCATGATCATGGACATAATGGTCTCGATGATCATCGTTATGATGGTCACCATGATCATGGTCCTGCCGGTCACTATGTTTATGGTCATGATGGTCACCATGATCATAGTCATAATGATCACCATGCTCATGGGCATAATGGTCATGATAGTGATCATGATTATGGTCATGATGGTCACTATGATCATGGTCATGATAATCACCATGATCATGGGCATGATGGTCATGATAGTGACCATGATCATGGTCATGATGGTCACCACGATCATGGTCATGACGGTCACCATGATCATGGTCATGATAATCGTGATAGTGTCCATGATCATGGTCATGATGGTCACCATGATCTTGTCATGATGGTCACCACGATCATGGTCATGATGGTCACCACGATCATGGTCATGACGGTCACCATGATCATGGTCATGATGGTCGTGATAGTGTCCATGATCATGGTCATGATGGTCACCATGATCATGGTCATGATGGTAATGATTGTGACCATGATCATGACCATGATGGTCACTACGATCATGTTCATGATAGTGACCATGATCATGGTCATGATAGTGACCATGATCATGGTCATGATAGGGACAGTGATCATGGTCATGATGGTCAGCATGATCATGGTCATAATGGTCGTGATAGTGTCCATGATCATAGTCATGATGGTCACTATGATCATGGTCATGATGGTCACCACGATCATGGTCAAGACGGTCACCGTGATCATGGTCATAATGGTCAGCATGATCATGGTTATGATAGTGACCATGATTATGGTCATGATGGTCACCATGATTATGAGCATGATGGTTATGATAGTGACCATGATCATGGTCATGATGGTCAGCAAGATCATGGTCATGATGGTCAGCAAGATCATGGTCATGATGGTCACCATGATCATGGTCATGATAGTCACCATGATCATGGTCATAATGGTCACCATGATCATGGGCATAATGGTCACCATGATCATGGTCATGATGGTCACCATGATCATGTTCCTGCCGGTCACCATGATCATAGTCATAATGATCACCATAAAATTGGTCATGACGATCAACATGATCTTGGACATGATGGTCATGATAGTGACCATGATCATGGTCATGATGGTCAGCATGATCATGGTCATAATGGTCGTGATAGTGTCCATGATCATGGTCATGATGGTCACTATGATCATGGTCATGATGGTCACCACGATCATGGTCAAGACGGTCACCGTGATCATGGTCATAATGGTCAGCATGATCATGGTTATGATAGTGACCATGATTATGGTCATGATGGTCACCATGATTATGAGCATGATGGTTATGATAGTGACCATGATCATGGTCATGATGGTCAGCACGATTACGGTCATGATAGTGACCATGATCATGGTCATGATGGTCAGCAAGATCATGGTCATAATGGTCAGCAAGATCATGGTCATGATGGTCACCATGATCATGGTCATGATAGTCACCATGATCATGGTCATAATCGTCACCATGATCATGGGCATAATGGTCACCATGATCATGGTCCTGCCGGTCACCATGATCATAGTCATAATGATCACCATAAAATTGGTCATGACGATCAACATGATCTTGGACATGATGGTCATGATAGTGACCATGACCATGGTCATGATGGTCAGCATGATCATGGTCATGGTAGTGACCATGATCATGGTCATGATGGTCACTTCGATCATGGTCAAAATGGTCAAGATGAATATGGTCATAATGATAACCATGATCAGAGTCATAAAGGTAATGTTAGTAACCATGGTCATGATGGTTGCGATGGTGACCATGATCATGGTCATGATCGTCACCATAACCATGGTCATGATGGTAATGATTGTGACCATGATAATGTTCATGATTGTGACCATGATCATGTTCATGATGGTCAATACGATCATGTTCATGATAGTGACCATGATCATGGTCATGATCGTCACCATAATCATCGTCATGATGGTAATGATTTTGATCATGATCAAGTTCATGATGGTCAACACGATCATGTTCATGATAGTGACCATGATCATGGTCATGATCGTCACCATAATCATCGTCATGATGGTAATGATTTTGATCATGATCAAGTTCATGATGGTCAACACGATCATGTTCATGATAGTGACCATGATCATGGTCATGATCGTCATGATAGTGACCATGATCATGGGCATGATGGTCAGCATGATCATGGTCATGATGGTCACCACGATCATGGTCATGATGGTCTCGATAGTGTCTATGATCACGGCCATGATGGTCATGATAGTGACCATGATCATGGACATAATGGTCTCTATGATCATCGTTATGATGGTCACCATGATCATGGTCCTGCCGGTCACTATGTTTATGGTCATGATGGTCACCATGATCATAGTCATAATGATCACCATGCTCATGGGCATAATGGTCGTGATAGTGATCATGATCATGGTCATGATGGTCACCACGATCATGGTCATGACGGTCACCATGATCATGGTCATGATGGTCGTGATAGTGTCCATGATAATGGTCATGATGGTAACCATGATCATGGTCATGATGGTCACCACGATCATGGTCATGATGGTCACCACGATCATGGTCATGACGGTCACCATGATCATGGTCATGATGGTCGTGATAGTGTCCATGATCATGGTCATGATGCTCACCATGATCATGGTCATGATGGTCACCACGATCATGGTCATGACGGTCACCATGCTCATGGTTATGATGGTCAGCATGATCATGGTCGTGATGGTCATGATAGTGACCATGATCATGGTCATGATGGTCACTACGATCATGGTCCTGCCGGTCATCATGATTATGGTTATGATAGTCAGCATAATCATGGTCATGATGGTCATGATAGTGACCATGATTATGGTCATGATGGTCACCATGATCATGGGCATAATGGTTACCATGATTATGGTCATGATGGTCACCATGATCATGGTTATGATGATCACCATGATTATGGTCATGATGGTCACCATGATCATGGTCATGATGGTTACCATGATTATGGTCATGATGGTCACCATGATCATGGTTATGATGATCACCATGATTATGGTCATGATGGTCACCATGATCATGGTCATGATGGTCACCATGATTATGAGCATGATGGTTATGATAGTGACCATGATCATGGTCATGATGGTCAGCACGATTACGGTCATGATAGTGACCATGATCATGGTCATGATGGTCAGCAAGATCATGGTCATAATGGTCAGCAAGATCATGGTCATGATGGTCACCATGATCATGGTCATGATAGTCACCATGATCATGGTCATAATCGTCACCATGATCATGGGCATAATGGTCACCATGATCATGGTCCTGCCGGTCACCATGATCATAGTCATAATGATCACCATAAAATTGGTCATGACGATCAACATGATCTTGGACATGATGGTCATGATAGTGACCATGACCATGGTCATGATGGTCAGCATGATCATGGTCATGGTAGTGACCATGATCATGGTCATGATGGTCACTTCGATCATGGTCAAAATGGTCAAGATGAATATGGTCATAATGATAACCATGATCAGAGTCATAAAGGTAATGTTAGTAACCATGGTCATGATGGTTGCGATGGTGACCATGATCATGGTCATGATCGTCACCATAACCATGGTCATGATGGTAATGATTGTGACCATGATAATGTTCATGATTGTGACCATGATCATGTTCATGATGGTCAATACGATCATGTTCATGATAGTGACCATGATCATGGTCATGATCGTCACCATAATCATCGTCATGATGGTAATGATTTTGATCATGATCAAGTTCATGATGGTCAACACGATCATGTTCATGATAGTGACCATGATCATGGTCATGATCGTCACCATAATCATCGTCATGATGGTAATGATTTTGATCATGATCAAGTTCATGATGGTCAACACGATCATGTTCATGATAGTGACCATGATCATGGTCATGATCGTCATGATAGTGACCATGATCATGGGCATGATGGTCAGCATGATCATGGTCATGATGGTCACCACGATCATGGTCATGATGGTCTCGATAGTGTCTATGATCACGGTCATGATGGTCAGCATGATCATGGCCATGATGGTCATGATAGTGACCATGATCATGGACATAATGGTCTCTATGATCATCGTTATGATGGTCACCATGATCATGGTCCTGCCGGTCACTATGTTTATGGTCATGATGGTCACCATGATCATAGTCATAATGATCACCATGCTCATGGGCATAATGGTCGTGATAGTGATCATGATCATGGTCATGATGGTCACCACGATCATGGTCATGACGGTCACCATGATCATGGTCATGATGGTCGTGATAGTGTCCATGATAATGGTCATGATGGTAACCATGATCATGGTCATGATGGTCACCACGATCATGGTCATGATGGTCACCACGATCATGGTCATGACGGTCACCATGATCATGGTCATGATGGTCGTGATAGTGTCCATGATCATGGTCATGATGCTCACCATGATCATGGTCATGATGGTCACCACGATCATGGTCATGACGGTCACCATGCTCATGGTTATGATGGTCAGCATGATCATGGTCGTGATGGTCATGATAGTGACCATGATCATGGTCATGATGGTCACTACGATCATGGTCCTGCCGGTCATCATGATTATGGTTATGATAGTCAGCATAATCATGGTCATGATGGTCATGATAGTGACCATGATTATGGTCATGATGGTCACCATGATCATGGGCATAATGGTTACCATGATTATGGTCATGATGGTCACCATGATCATGGTTATGATGATCACCATGATTATGGTCATGATGGTCACCATGATCATGGTCATGATGGTTAGCATGATTATGTGCATGATGGTCATGATAGTGACCATGATCCTGGTCATGATGGTCAGCATGATCATAGTCATGATGGTCATGATGGTCACTATGATCATAGTCATAATGGTCACCATGAAATTGGTCATAATGATGACTATGATCTTAGACATGATGGTCATGATAGTGACCATGATCATTGTCGTGATGGTCAGCATGATCATAGTCATGATGGTCACTATGATCATGGTCGTGATGGTCGTGATAATGACCATGATCATGTTCATGATGGTCACTATGATCATGGTCATGATAGTGACCATTACCATGGTTATGATTGTGACCATGATCATGGTCATTATGGTCACCATTACCATGGTTATGATGGTGACCATGATCATGGTCATGATGGTCACCATGATCATGGTCATGATAGTCACCATGGTCTTGAACATGATGATCATGATAGTGACCATGATCGTTGTCATGATGGTCGGCATGATCATGGTCATGATGGTGACCATGATCATATTCATGATGGTCGCTATGATCATGGTCATGATGGTCATGATAGTGACCATGATCATTGGCATAATGGTCACGATGATCATGGTTATAATAGTCAACATGACCATGGGCATGATGGACATAATAGTCACCGTAATCATAGTTATAATGGTCACTATGATCATTGTCGTGATGGTCACTTCGATCATGTTCAAAATAGTCACGATGGAAATAGTCATAATGATAAGTATGATCATAGTCATGATGGTAATGATAGTGACCATAATTATGGTCATGATGGTCACCATGATCATGCGCATAATGGTCACCGTGATCATGGTCATGATGGTCACCATGATCATGGTCCTGCCGGTCACTATGTTTATGGTCATGATGGTCACAATGATCATGGTCATGATGATCACCATGATTATGGGCATAATGGTCATGATAGTGACCATGATTATGGTCATGATGGTCACTATGATCATGGTCATGATAATCACCATGATCATGGGCATGATGCCAAGATAGTGACCATGATCATGGTCATGATTGTCAGCATGATCATGGTCATGATGGTCACCACGATCATAGTCATGATCGTCACCATAACCATGGTCATGATGGTAATGATTGTGACCATGATCATGTTCATGATTGTGATCATGATCATGTTCATGATGGTCAACACGATCATGTTCATGATAGTTACCATGATCATGGTCATGATCGTCACCATAATCATGGTCATGATGGTAATGATTTTGATCATGATCATGTTCATGATAGTGACCATGATCATGGTCATGATAGTCAGCAAGATCATGGTCATGATGGTCACTATGATCATGGGCATAATGGTCATGATAGTGACCATGATTATAGTCATGATGGTCACTATGATCATGGTCATGATGATCACCATGATCATGGGCATGATCGTCATGATAGTGACAATGATCATGGGCATGATGGTCAGCATGATCATGGTCATGATGGTCACCACGATCATGGTCATGATGGTCTCGATAGTGTCTATGATCACGGTCATGATGGTCAGCATGATCATATTCATGATGGTCGCTATGATCATGGTCATGATGGTCATGATAGAGACCATGATCATGGACATAATGGTCTCGATGATCATCGTTATGATGGTCACCATGATCATGGTCCTGCCGGTCACTATGTTTATGGTCATGATGGTCACCATGATCATAGTCATAATGATCACCATGCTCATGGGCATAATGGTCATGATAGTGATCATGATTATGGTCATGATGGTCACTATGATCATGGTCATGATAATCACCATGATCATGGGCATAATGGTCATGATAGTGACCATGATCATGGTCATGATGGTCACCACGATCATGGTCATGACGGTCACCATGATTATGGTCATGATGGTCATGATAGTGACCATGATTTTGGTCATGATGGTCACCGTGATCATGGGCATAATGGTTACCATGATTATGGTCATGATGGTCACCATGATCATGGTTATGATGGTCACCATGATTATGGTTATGATGGTCACCATGATCATGGTCATGATGGTCAGCATGATTATGTGCATGATGGTCATGATAGTGACCATGATCCTGGTCATGATGGTCAGCATGAAATTGGTCATAATGATCACCATGATCTTAGAGATGATGGTCATGATAGTGACCATGATCATTGTCGTGATGGTCAGCATGATCATAGTCATGATGGTCACTATGATCATGGTCGTGATGGTCGTGATAATGACCATGACCATGTTCATGATGGTCACTATGATCATGGTCATGATAGTGACCATTACCATGGTTATGATGGTGACCATGATCATGGTCATGATGGTCACCATGATCATGGTTATGATAGTCACCATGATCTTGGTCATGATGGTCACCATGATCATGGTCATAATGAACACCATGATCATGGTCATAATGGTCACCGTGATCATGGTCATGATAGTCACCATGGTCTTGGACATGATGGTCATGATAGTGACCATGATCGTTGTCATGATGGTTGGCATGATCATGGTCATGATGGTGACCATGATCATATTCATGATGGTCGCTATGATCATGGTCATGATGGTCATGATAGTGACCATGATCATTGGCATAATGGTCACGATGATCATGGTTATAATGGTCAACATGACCATGGGCATGATGGACATAATAGTCACCGTAATCATAGTTATAATGGTCACTATGATCATTGTCGTGATGGTCACTTCGATCATGTTCAAAATAGTCACGATGGAAATAGTCATAATGATAACTATGATCATAGTCATGATGGTAATGATAGTGACAATAATTATGGTCATGATGGTCACCATGATCATGCGCATAATGGTCACCATGATCATGGTCATGATGGTCACCATGATCATGGTCCTGCCGGTCACTATGTTTATGGTCATGATGGTCACCATGATCATGGTCATGATGATCACCATGGTTATGGGCATAATGGTCATGATAGTGACCATGATTATGGTCATGATGGTCACTATGATCATGGTCATGATAATCACCATGATCATGGGCATGATGCCAAGATAGTGACCATGATCATGGTCATGATTGTCAGCATGATCATGGTCATGATGGTCACCACGATCATGGTCATAATCGTCACCATAACCATGGTCATGATGGTAATGATTGTGACCATGATCATGTTCATGATTGTGAACATGATCATGTTCATGATGGTGACCATGATCATGTTCATGATTGTGACCATGATCATGTTCATGATGGTCAACACGATCATGTTCATGATAGTGACCATGATCATGGTCATGATGGTAATGATTGTGACCATGATCATGTTCATGATTGTGACTATGATCATGTTCATGATTGTGACCATGATCATGTTCATGATTGTGACCATGATCATGTTCATGATGGTCAACACGATCATGTTCATGATTGTGACCATGATCATGTTCATGATAGTCAACACGATCATGTTCATAATAGTGACCATGATCATGGTCATGATAGTCAGCATGATCATGGTCATGATGGTCACCATGATCATGGGCATAATGGTCATGATAGTGACCATGATTATGGTCATGATGGTCACTATGATCATGGTCATGATAATCACCATGATCATGGGCATGATCGTCATGATAGTGACCATGATCATGGGCATGATGGTCAGCATGATCATGGTCATGATGGTCACCACGATCATGGTCATGATGGTCACCATGATCGCGGGCATAATGGTCGTGATAGTGACCATGATTATGGTCATAATGGTCTCCATGATCGTGGTCACGATAATCAACTCGATCATGGGCATGATGGTCATGATAGTGACCATGATCATGGTCATGATGGTCAGCATGATCATGGTCATAATGGTCGTGATAGTGTCCATGATCATAGTCATGATGGTCACTATGATCATGGTCATGATGGTCACCACGATCATGGTCAAGACGGTCACCGTGATCATGGTCATAATGGTCAGCATGATCATGGTTATGATAGTGACCATGATTATGGTCATGATGGTCACCATGATTATGAGCATGATGGTTATGATAGTGACCATGATCATGGTCATGATGGTCAGCAAGATCATGGTCATGATGGTCAGCAAGATCATGGTCATGATGGTCACCATGATCATGGTCATGATAGTCACCATGATCATGGTCATAATGGTCACCATGATCATAGGCATAATGGTCACCATGATCATGGTCATGATGGTCACCATGATCATGTTCCTGCCGGTCACCATGATCATAGTCATAATGATCACCATAAAATTGGTCATGACGATCAACATGATCTTGGACATGATGGTCATGATAGTGACCATGATCATGGTCATGATGGTCAGCATGATCATGGTCATAATGGTCGTGATAGTGTCCATGATCATGGTCATGATGGTCACTATGATCATGGTCATGATGGTCACCACGATCATGGTCAAGACGGTCACCGTGATCATGGTCATAATGGTCAGCATGATCATGGTTATGATAGTGACCATGATTATGGTCATGATGGTCACCATGATTATGAGCATGATGGTTATGATAGTGACCATGATCATGGTCATGATGGTCAGCACGATTACGGTCATGATAGTGACCATGATCATGGTCATGATGGTCAGCAAGATCATGGTCATAATGGTCAGCAAGATCATGGTCATGATGGTCACCATGATCATGGTCATGATAGTCACCATGATCATGGTCATAATCGTCACCATGATCATGGGCATAATGGTCACCATGATCATGGTCCTGCCGGTCACCATGATCATAGTCATAATGATCACCATAAAATTGGTCATGACGATCAACATGATCTTGGACATGATGGTCATGATAGTGACCATGACCATGGTCATGATGGTCAGCATGATCATGGTCATGGTAGTGACCATGATCATGGTCATGATGGTCACCATGATCATGGTTATGATGGTCACCATGATCATGGTCATGATGGTCACTTTGATCATGGTCAAAATGGTCAAGATGAATATGGTCATAATGATAACCATGATCAGAGTCATAAAGGTAATGTTAGTAACCATGGTCATGATGGTTGCGATGGTGACCATGATCATGGTCATGATCGTCACCATAACCATGGTCATGATGGTAATGATTGTGACCATGATAATGTTCATGATTGTGACCATGATCATGTTCATGATGGTCAATACGATCATGTTCATGATAGTGACCATGATCATGGTCATGATCGTCACCATAATCATCGTCATGATGGTAATGATTTTGATCATGATCAAGTTCATGATGGTCAACACGATCATGTTCATGATAGTGACCATGATCATGGTCATGATGGTCTCGATAGTGTCTATGATCACGGTCATGATGGTCAGCATGATCATGGCCATGATGGTGACCATGATCATATTCATGATGGTCGCTATGATCATGGTCATGATGGTCATGATAGTGACCATGATCATGGACATAATGGTCTCTATGATCATCGTTATGATGGTCACCATGATCATGGTCCTGCCGGTCACTATGTTTATGGTCATGATGGTCACCATGATCATAGTCATAATGATCACCATGCTCATGGGCATAATGGTCGTGATAGTGATCATGATCATGGTCATGATGGTCACCACGATCATGGTCATGACGGTCACCATGATCATGGTCATGATGGTCGTGATAGTGTCCATGATAATGGTCATGATGGTAACCATGATCATGGTCATGATGGTCACCACGATCATGGTCATGATGGTCACCACGATCATGGTCATGGTGGTCACCATGATCATGGTCATGATGGTCGTGATAGTGTCCATGATCATGGTCATGATGCTCACCATGATCATGGTCATGATGGTCACCACGATCATGGTCATGACGGTCACCATGATCATGGTTATGATGGTCAGCATGATCATGGTCGTGATGGTCATGATAGTGACCATGATCATGGTCATGATGGTCACTACGATCATGGTCCTGCCGGACATCATGATTATGGTTATGATAATCAGCATGATCATGGTCATGATGGTCATGATAGTGACCATGATTATGGTCATGATGGTCACCATGATCATGGGCATAATGGTTACCATGATTATGGTCATGATGGTCACCATGATCATGGTTATGATGATCACCATGATTATGGTCATGATGGTCACCATGATCATGGTCATGATGGTTAGCATGATTATGTGCATGATGGTCATGATAGTGACCATGATCCTGGTCATGATGGTCAGCATGATCATAGTCATGATGGTCATGATGGTCACTATGATCATAGTCATAATGGTCACCATGAAATTGGTCATAATGATCACTATGATCTTAGACATGATGGTCATGATAGTGACCATGATCATTGTCGTGATGGTCAGCATGATCATAGTCATGATGGTCACTATGATCATGGTCATGATGGTCGTGATAATGACCATGATCATGTTCATGATGGTCACTATGATCATGGTCATGATAGTGACCATTACCATGGTTATAATGGTGACCATGATCATGGTCATTATGGTCACCATTACCATGGTTATGATGGTGACCATGATCATGGTCATGATGGTCACCATGATCATGGTCATGATAGTCACCATGGTCTTGGACATGATGATCATGATAGTGACCATGATCGTTGTCATGATGGTGGGCATGATCATGGTCATGATGGTGACCATGATCATATTCATGATGGTCGCTATGATCATGGTCATGATGGTCATGATAGTGACCATGATCATTGGCATAATGGTCACGATGATCATGGTTATAATAGTCAACATGACCATGGGCATGATGGACATAATAGTCACCGTAATCATAGTTATAATGGTCACTATGATCATTGTCGTGATGGTCACTTCGATCATGTTCAAAATAGTCACGATGGAAATAGTCATAATGATAAGTATGATCATAGTCATGATGGTAATGATAGTGACCATAATTATGGTCATGATGGTCACCATGATCATGCGCATAATGGTCACCGTGATCATGGTCATGATGGTCACCATGATCATGGTCCTGCCGGTCACTATGTTTATGGTCATGATGGTCACAATGATCATGGTCATGATGATCACCATGATTATGGGCATAATGGTCATGATAGTGACCATGATTATGGTCATGATGGTCACTATGATCATGGTCATGATAATCACCATGATCATGGGCATGATGCCAAGATAGTGACCATGATCATGGTCATGATTGTCAGCATGATCATGGTCATGATGGTCACCACGATCATAGTCATGATCGTCACCATAACCATGTTCATGATGGTAATGATTGTGACCATGATCATGTTCATGATTGTGACCATGATCATGTTCATGATGGTCAACACGATCATGTTCATGATAGTAACCATGATCATGGTCATGATCGTCACCATAATCATGGTCATGATGGTAATGATTTTGATCATGATCATGTTCATGATAGTGACCATGATCATGGTCATGATAGTCAGCAAGATCATGGTCATGATGGTCACCATGATTATGGGCATAATGGTCATGATAGTGACCATGATTATAGTCATGATGGTCACTATGATCATGGTCATGATGATCACCATGATCATGGGCATGATCGTCATGATAGTGACCATGATCATGGGCATGATGGTCAGCATGATCATGGTCATGATGGTCACCACGATCATGGTCATGATGGTCTCGATAGTGTCTATGATCACGGTCATGATGGTCAGCATGATCATATTCATGATGGTCGCTATGATCATGGTCATGATGGACATGATAGAGACCATGATCATGGACATAATGGTCTCGATGATCATCGTTATGATGGTCACCATGATCATGGTCCTGCCGGTCACTATGTTTATGGTCATGATGGTCACCATGATCATAGTCATAATGATCACCATGCTCATGGGCATAATGGTCATGATAGTGATCATGATTATGGTCATGATGGTCACTATGATCATGGTCATGATAATCACCATGATCATGGGCATGATGGTCATGATAGTGACCATGATCATGGTCATGATGCTCACCATGATCATGGTCATGATGGTCACCACGATCATGGTCATGATGGTCACCACGATCATGGTCATGACGGTCACCATGATCATGGTCATGATGGTCGTGATGGTGTCCATGATCATGGTCATGATGGTCACTATGATCATGGTCATGATGGTCACCACGATCATGGTCATGACGGTCACCATGATTATGGTCATGATGGTCATGATAGTGACCATGATTTTGGTCATGATGGTCACCGTGATCATGGGCATAATGGTTACCATGATTATGGTCATGATGGTCACCATGATCATGGTTATGATGGTCACCATGATTATGGTTATGATGGTCACTATGATCATGGTCATGATGGTCAGCATGATTATGTGCATGATGGTCATGATAGTGACCATGATCCTGGTCATGATGGTCAGCATGAAATTGGTCATAATGATCACCATGATCTTAGAGATGATGGTCATGATAGTGACCATGATCATTGTCGTGATGGTCAGCATGATCATAGTCATGATGGTCACTATGATCATGGTCGTGATGGTCGTGATAATGACCATGACCATGTTCATGATGGTCACTATGATCATGGTCATGATAGTGACCATTACCATGGTTATGATGGTGACCATGATCATGGTCATGATGGTCACCATGATCATGGTTATGATAGTCACCATGATCTTGGTCATGATGGTCACCATGATCATGGTCATAATGAACACCATGATCATGGTCATAATGGTCACCGTGATCATGGTCATGATAGTCACCATGGTCTTGGACATGATGGTCATGATAGTGACCATGATCGTTGTCATGATGGTTGGCATGATCATGGTCATGATGGTGACCATGATCATATTCATGATGGTCGCTATGATCATGGTCATGATGGTCATGATAGTGACCATGATCATTGGCATAATGGTCACGATGATCATGGTTATAATGGTCAACATGACCATGGGCATGATGGACATAATAGTCGCCGTAATCATAGTTATAATGGTCACTATGATCATTGTCGTGATGGTCACTTCGATCATGTTCAAAATAGTCACGATGGAAATAGTCATAATGATAACTATGATCATAGTCATGATGGTAATGATAGTGACAATAATTATGGTCATGATGGTCACCATGATCATGCGCATAATGGTCACCATGATCATGGTCATGATGGTCACCATGATCATGGTCCTGCCGGTCACTATGTTTATGGTCATGATGGTCACCATGATCATGGTCATGATGATCACCATGGTTATGGGCATAATGGTCATGATAGTGACCATGATTATGGTCATGATGGTCACTATGATCATGGTCATGATAATCACCATGATCATGGGCATGATGCCAAGATAGTGACCATGATCATGGTCATGATTGTCAGCATGATCATGGTCATGATGGTCACCACGATCATGGTCATAATCGTCACCATAACCATGGTCATGATGGTAATGATTGTGACCATGATCATGTTCATGATTGTGAACATGATCATGTTCATGATTGTGACCATGATCATGTTCATGATTGTGACCATGATCATGTTCATGATGGTCAACACGATCATGTTCATGATAGTGACCATGATCATGGTCATGATGGTAATGATTGTGACCATGATCATGTTCATGATTGTGACCATGATCATGTTCATGATTGTGACCATGATCATGTTCATGATTGTGACCATGATCATGTTCATGATTGTGACCATGATCATGTTCATGATTGTGACCATGATCATGTTCATGATGGTCAACACGATCATGTTCATGATTGTGACCATGATCATGTTCATGATAGTCAACACGATCATGTTCATAATAATGACCATGATCATGGTCATGATAGTCAGCATGATCATGGTCATGATGGTCACCATGATCATGGGCATAATGGTCATGATAGTGACCATGATTATGGTCATGATGGTCACTATGATCATGGTCACGATAATCACCATGATCATGGGCATGATCGTCATGATAGTGACCATGATCATGGGCATGATGGTCAGCAAGATCATGGTCATGATGGTCACCACGATCATGGTCATGATGGTCGTGATAGTGTCCATGATCATGGCCATGATGGTCACCATGATCATGGTCATGATGGTCACCACGATCATGGTCATGACGGTCACCATGATCATGGTTATGATGGTCAGCATGATCATGGTCGTGATGGTCATGATAGTGACCATGATCATGGACATAATGGTCTCGATGATCATCGTTATGATGGTCACCATGATCATGGTCCTGCCGGTCACTATGTTTATGGTCATGATGGTCACCATGATCATAGTCATAATGATCACCATGCTCATGGGCATAATGGTCATGATAGTGATCATGATTATGGTCATGATGGTCACTATGATCATGGTCATGATAATCACCATGATCATGGGCATGATGGTCATGATAGTGACCATGATCATGGTCATGATGGTCAGCATGATCATGGTCATGATGCTCACCACGATCATGGTCATGACGGTCACCATGATCATGGTCATGACGGTCACCATGATCATGGTCATGATAATCGTTATAGTGTCCATGATCATGGTCATGATGGTCACCATGATCTTGTCATGATGGTCACCACGATCATGGTCATGATGGTCACCACGATCATGGTCATGACGGTCACCATGATCATGGTCATGATGGTCGTGATAGTGTCCATGATCATGGTCATGATGGTCACCATGATCATGGTCATGATGGTCACCACGATCATGGTCATGACGGTCACTATGATCATGGTTATGATGGTCAGCATGATCATGGTCGTGATAGTCATGATAGTGACTATGATTATGGTCATGATGGTCACCATGATCATGGGCATAATGGTTACCATGATTATGGTCATGATGGTCACCATGATCATGGTCATGATGGTCACCACGATCATGGTCATGATGGTCACCACGATCATGGTCATGACGGTCACCATGATCATGGTCATGATGGTCGTGATAGTGTCCATGATCATGGTCATGATGCTCACCATGATCATGGTCATGATGGTCACCACGATCATGGTCATGACGGTCACCATGATCATGGTTATGATGGTCAGCATGATCATGGTCGTGATGGTCATGATAGTGACCATGATCATGGTCATGATGGTCACTACGATCATGGTCCTGCCGGTCATCATGATTATGGTTATGATGGTCAGCATGATCATGGTCATGATGGTCATGATAGTGACCATGATTATGGTCATGATGGTCACCATGATCATGGGCATAATGGTTACCATGATTATGGTCATGATGGTCACCATGATCATGGTTATGATGATCACCATGATTATGGTCATGATGGTCACCATGATCATGGTCATGATGGTTAGCATGATTATGTGCATGATGGTCATGATAGTGACCATGATCCTGGTCATGATGGTCAGCATGATCATAGTCATGATGGTCATGATGGTCACTATGATCATTGTCATAATGGTCACCATGAAATTGGTCATAATGATCACTATGATCTTAGACATGATGGTCATGATAGTGACCATGATCATTGTCGTGATGGTCAGCATGATCATAGTCATGATGGTCACTATGATCATGGTCATGATGGTCGTGATAATGACCATGATCATGTTCATGATGGTCACTATGATCATGGTCATGATAGTGACCATTACCATGATTATGATGGTGACCATGATCATGGTCATTATGGTCACCATTACCATGGTTATGATGGTGACCATGATCATGGTCATGATGGTCACCATGATCATGGTCATGATAGTCACCATGGTCTTGGACATGATGATCATGATAGTGACCATGATCGTTGTCATGATGGTCGGCATGATCATGGTCATGATGGTGACCATGATCATATTCATGATGGTCGCTATGATCATGGTCATGATGGTCATGATAGTGACCATGATCATTGGTATAATGGTCACGATGATCATGGTTATAATAGTCAACATGACCATGGGCATGATGGACATAATAGTCACCGTAATCATAGTTATAATGGTCACTATGATCATTGTCGTGATGGTCACTTCGATCATGTTCAAAATAGTCACGATGGAAATAGTCATAATGATAAGTATGATCATAGTCATGATGGTAATGATAGTGACCATAATTATGGTCGTGATGGTCACCATGATCATGCGCATAATGGTCACCGTGATCAGGGTCATGATGGTCACCATGATCATGGTCCTGCCGGTCACTATGTTTATGGTCATGATGGTCACAATGATCATGGTCATGATGATCACCATGATTATGGGCATAATGGTCATGATAGTGACCATGATTATGGTCATGATGGTCACTATGATCATGGTCATGATAATCACCATGATCATGGGCATGATGCCAAGATAGTGACCATGATCATGGTCATGATTGTCAGCATGATCATGGTCATGATGGTCACCACGATCATAGTCATGATCGTCACCATAACCATGGTCATGATGGTAATGATTGTGACCATGATCATGTTCATGATTGTGACCATGATCATGTTCATGATGGTCAACACGATCATGTTCATGATAGTAACCATGATCATGGTCATGATCGTCACCATAATCATGGTCATGATGGTAATGATTTTGATCATGATCATGTTCATGATAGTGACCATGATCATGGTCATGATAGTCAGCAAGATCATGGTCATGATGGTCACCATGATCATGGGCATAATGGTCATGATAGTGACCATGATTATAGTCATGATGGTCACTATGATCATGGTCATGATGATCACCATGATCATGGGCATGATCGTCATGATAGTGACCATGATCATGGGAATGATGGTCAGCATGATCATGGTCATGATGGTCACCACGATCATGGTCATGATGGTCTCGATAGTGTCTATGATCACGGTCATGATGGTCAGCATGATCATATTCATGATGGTCGCTATGATCATGGTCATGATGGTCATGATATAGACCATGATCATGGACATAATGGTCTCGATGATCATCGTTATGATGGTCACCATGATCATGGTCCTGCCGGTCACTATGTTTATGGTCATGATGGTCACCATGATCATAGTCATAATGATCACCATGCTCATGGGCATAATGGTCATGATAGTGATCATGATTATGGTCATGATGGTCACTATGATCATGGTCATGATAATCACCATGATCATGGGCATGATGGTCATGATAGTGACCATGATCATGGTCATGATGCTCACCATGATCATGGTCATGATGGTCACCACGATCATGGTCATGATGGTCACCACGATCATGGTCATGACGGTCACCATGATCATGGTCATGATGGTCGTGATAGTGTCCATGATCATGGTCATGATGGTCACTATGATCATGGTCATGATGGTCACCACGATCATGGTCATGACGGTCACCATGATCATGGTTATGATGGTCAGCATGATCATGGCCGTGATGGTCATGATAGTGACCATGATCATGGTCATGACGGTCACTACGATCATGGTCCTGCCGCTCATCATGATTATGGTTATGATGGTCAGCATGATCATGGTCATGATAGTCATGATAGTGACCATGATTTTGGTCATGATGGTCACCGTGATCATGGGCATAATGGTTACCATGATTATGGTCATGATGGTCACCATGATCATGGTTTTGATGGTCACCATGATTATGGTTATGATGGTCACCATGATCATGGTCATGATGGTCAGCATGATTATGTGCACGATGGTCATGATAGTGACCATGATCCTGGTCATGATGGTCAGCATGAAATTGGTCATAATGATCACCATGATCTTAGAGATGATGGTCATGATAGTGACCATGATCATTGTCGTGATAGTCAGCATGATCATAGTCACGATGGTCACTATGATCATGGTCGTGATGGTCGTGATAATGACCATGACCATGTTCATGATGGTCACTATGATCATGGTCATGATAGTGACCATTACCATGGTTATGATGGTGACCATGATCATGGTCATGATGGTCACCATGATCATGGTTATGATAGTCACCATGATCTTGGTCATGATGGTCACCATGATCATGGTCATAATGAACACCATGATCATGGTCATAATGGTCACCGTGATCATGGTCATGATAGTCACCATGGTCTTGGACATGATGGTCATGATAGTGACCATGATCGTTGTCATGATGGTTGGCATGATCATGGTCATGATGGTGACCATGATCATATTCATGATGGTCGCTATGATCATGGTCATGATGGTCATGATAGTGACCATGATCATTGGCATAATGGTCACGATGATCATGGTTATAATGGTCAACATGACCATGGGCATGATGGACATAATAGTCACCGTAATCATAGTTACAATGGTCACTATGATCATTGTCGTGATGGTCACTTCGATCATGTTCAAAATAGTCACGATGGAAATAGTCATAATGATAACTATGATCATAGTCATGATGGTAATGATAGTGACAATAATTATGGTCATGATGGTCACCATGATCATGAGCATAATGGTCACCATGATCATGGTCATGATGGTCACCATGATCATGGTCCTGCCGGTCACTATGTTCATGGTCATGATGGTCACCATGATCATGGTCATGATGATCACCATGGTTATGGGCATAATGGTCATGATAGTGACCATGATTATGGTCATGATGGTCACTATGATCATGGTCATGATAATCACCATGATCATGGGCATGATGCCAAGATAGTGACCATGATCATGGTCATGATTGTCAGCATGATCATGGTCATGATGGTCACCACGATCATGGTCATGATCGTCACCATAACCATGGTCATGATGGTAATGATTGTGACCATGATCATGTTCATAATTGTGAACATGATCATGTTCATGATTGTGACCATGATCATGTTCATGATTGTGACCATGATCATGTTCATGATGGTCAACACGATCATGTTCATGATAGTGACCATGATCATGGTCATGATGGTAATGATTGTGACCATGATCATGTTGCTGATTGTGACCATGATCATGTTCATGATTGTGACCATGATCATGTTCATGATGGTCAACACGATCATGTTCATGATTGTGACCATGATCATGTTCATGATAGTCAACACGATCATGTTCATAATAGTGACCATGATCATGGTCATGATAGTCAGCATGATCATGGTCATGATGGTCACCATGATCATGGGCATAATGGTCATGATAGTGACCATGATTATGGTCATGATGGTCACTATGATCATGGTCATGATAATCACCATGATCATGGGCATGATCGTCATGATAGTGACCATGATCATGGGCATGATGGTCAGCATGATCATGGTCATGATGGTCACCACGATCATGGTCATGATGGTCGTGATAGTGTCCATGATCATGGCCATGATGGTCACCATGATCATGGTCATGATGGTCACCACGATCATGGTCATGACGGTCACCATGATCATGGTTATGATGGTCAGCATGATCATGGTCGTGATGGTCATGATAGTGACCATGATCATGGACATAATGGTCTCGATGATCATCGTTATGATGGTCACCATGATCATGGTCCTGCCGGTCACTATGTTTATGGTCATGATGGTCACCATGATCATAGTCATAATGATCACCATGCTCATGGGCATAATGGTCATGATAGTGATCATGATTATGGTCATGATGGTCACTATGATCATGGTCATGATAATCACCATAATCATGGGCATGATGGTCATGATAGTGACCATGATCATGGTCATGATGGTCAGCATGATCATGGTCATGATGGTCACCACGATCATGGTCATGACGGTCACCATGATCATGGTCATGATAATCGTGATAGTGTCCATGATCATGGTCATGATGGTCACCACGATCATGGTCATGACGGTCACCATGATCATGGTCATGATAATCGTGATAGTGTCCATGATCATGGTCATGATGGTCACCATGATCTTGTCATGATGGTCACCATGATCATGGTCATGATGGTCACCACGATCATGGTCATGACGGTCACCATGATCATGGTCATGATGGTCGTGATAGTGTCCATGATCATGGTCATGATGGTCACCATGATCATGGTCATGATGGTCACCACGATCATGGTCATGACGGTCACTATGATCATGGTTATGATGGTCAGCATGATCATGGTCGTGATGGTCATGATAGTGACCATGATTATGGTTATGATGGTCACCATGATCATGGGCATAATGGTTACCATGATTATGGTCATGATGGTCACCATGATCATGGTTATGATGGTCACCATGATTATGGTCATGATGGTCACCATGATCATGGTCATGATGGTCAGCATGATTATGTGCATGATGGTCATGATAGTGACCATGATCCTGGTCATGATGGTCAGCATGATCATAGTCATGATGGTCATGATGGTCACTATGATCATAGTCATAATGGTCACCATGAAATTGGTCATAATGATCACCATGATCTTAGACATGATGGTCATGATAGTGACCATGATCATTGTCGTGATGGTCAGCATGATCATAGTCATGATGGTCACTATGATCATGGTCATGATGGTCGCGATAATGACCATGATCATGTTCATGATGGTCACTATGATCATGGTCATGATAGTGACCATTACCATGGTTATGATGGTGACCATGATCATGGTCATGATGGTCACTATGATCATGGTCATGATAGTGACCATTACCATGGTTATGATGGTGACCATGATCATGGTCATAATGAACACCATGATCATGGTCATAATGGTCACCGTGATCATGGTCATGATAGTCACCATGGTCTTGGACATGATGGTCATGATAGTGACCATGATCGTTGTCATGATGGTCGGCATGATCATGGTCATGATGGTGACCATGGTCATATTCATGATGGTCGCTATGATCATTGGCATAATGGTCACGATGATCATGGTTATAATGGTCACCATGATCATGGTTATGATGGTCAGCATGATCATGGTCGTGATGGTCATGATAGTGACCATGATCATGGTCATGATGGTCACCGTGATCATGGGCATAATGGTTACCATGATTATGGTCATGATGGTCACCATGATCATGGTTATGATGGTCACTATGATTATGGTCATGATGGTCACCATGGTCATGGTCATGATGGTCAGCATGATTATGTGCATGATGGTCATGATAGTGACCATGATCCTGGTCATGATGGTCAGCATGATCATAGTCATGATGGTCATGATGGTCACTATGATCATAGTCATAATGGTCACCATGAAATTGGTCATAATGATCACCATGATCTTAGACATGATGGTCATGATAGTGACCATGATCATTGTCGTGATGGTCAGCATGATCATAGTCATGATGGTCACCATGATCATGGCTATAATGGTCATGATAGTGACCATGATTATAGTCATGATGGTCACTATGATCATGGTCATGATGATCACCATGATCATGGGCATGATCGTCATGATAGTGACCATGATCATGGGAATGATGGTCAGCATGATCATGGTCATGATGGTCACCACGATCATGGTCGTGATGGTCTCGATAGTGTCTATGATCACGGTCATGATGGTCAGCATGATCATATTCATGATGGTCGCTATGATCATGGTCATGATGGTCATGATATAGACCATGATCATGGACATAATGGTCTCGATGATCATCGTTATGATGGTCACCATGATCATGGTCCTGCCGGTCACTATGTTTATGGTCATGATGGTCACCATGATCATAGTCATAATGATCACCATGCTCATGGGCATAATGGTCATGATAGTGATCATGATTATGGTCATGATGGTCACTATGATCATGGTCATGATAATCACCATGATCATGGGCATGATGGTCATGATAGTGACCATGATCATGGTCATGATGCTCACCATGATCATGGTCATGATGGTCACCACGATCATGGTCATGATGGTCACCACGATCATGGTCATGACGGTCACCTTGATCATGGTCATGATGGTCGTGATAGTGTCCATGATCATGGTCATGATGGTCACTATGAACATGGTCATGATGGTCACCACGATCATGGTCATGACGGTCACCATGATCATGGTTATGATGGTCAGCATGATCATGGCCGTGATGGTCATTATAGTGACCATGATCATGGTCATGACGGTCACTACGATCATGGTCCTGCCGCTCATCATGATTATGGTTATGATGGTCAGCATGATCATGGTCATGATGGTCATGATAGTGACCATGATTTTGGTCATGATGGTCACCGTGATCATGGGCATAATGGTTACCATGATTATGGTCATGATGGTCACCATGATCATGGTTATGATGGTCACCATGATTATGGTTATGATGGTCACCATGATCATGGTCATGATGGTCAGCATGATTATGTGCATGATGGTCATGATAGTGACCATGATCCTGGTCATGATGGTCAGCATGAAATTGGTCATAATGATCTCCATGATCTTAGAGATGATGGTCATGATAGTGACCATGATCATTGTCGTGATAGTCAGCATGATCATAGTCATGATGGTCACTATGATCATGGTCGTGATGGTCGTGATAATGACCATGACCATGTTCATGATGGTCACTATGATCATAGTCATGATAGTGACCATTACCATGGTTATGATGGTGACCATGATCATGGTCATGATGGTCACCATGATCATGGTTATGATAGTCACCATGATCTTGGTCATGATGGTCACCATGATCATGGTCATAATGAACACCATGATCATGGTCATAATGGTCACCGTGATCATGGTCATGATAGTCACCATGGTCTTGGACATGATGGTCATGATAGTGACCATGATCGTTGTCATGATGGTTGGCATGATCATGGTCATGATGGTGACCATGATCATATTCATGATGGTCGCTATGATCATGGTCATGATGGTCATGATAGTGACCATGATCATTGGCATAATGGTCACGATGATCATGGTTATAATGGTCAACATGACCATGGGCATGATGGACATAATAGTCACCGTAATCATAGTTACAATGGTCACTATGATCATTGTCGTGATGGTCACTTCGATCATATTCAAAATAGTCACGATGGAAATAGTCATAATGATAACTATGATCATAGTCATGATGGTAATGATAGTGACAATAATTATGGTCATGATGGTCACCATGATCATGCGCATAATGGTCACCATGATCATCGTCATGATGGTCATGATAGTGACCATGATCATGGGCATAATGGTCACGATGATCATGGTTATAATGGTCAACATGACCATGGGCATGATGGACATAATAGTCACCGTAATCATAGTTATAATGGTCACTATGATCATTGTCGTGATGGTCACTTTGATCATGTTCAAAATAGCCACGATGGAAATAGTCATAATGATAACTATGATCATAGTCATGATGGTAATGATAGTGACCATAATAATGGTCATGATGGTCACCATGATCATGCGCATAATGGTCACCATGATCATGGTCATGATGGTCACCATGATCATGGTCCTGCCGGTCACTATGTTTATGGTCATGATGGTCACCATGATCATGGTCATGATGATCACCATGATTATGGGCATAATGGTCATGATAGTGACCATGATTATGGTCATGATGGTCACTATGATCATGGTCATGATAATCACCATGATCATGGGCATGATGCCAAGATAGTGACCGTGATCATGGTCATGATAGTCAGCATGATCATGGTCATGATGGTCACCACGATCATGGCCATGACAGTCACCATGATCATGGTCATGATGGTCGTGATAGTGTCAATCATCATGGTCATGATAGTCACCATGATCATGGTCATGATGGACACTACGATCATGGTCATGACGGTCACCATGATCATGGTCATGATGGTCAGAATGATCATTGTCGTGACGGTCATGATAGTGACCATGATCATGGTCATGATGGTCACTACGATCATGGTCATAATGAACGCCATGATCATGGGCATAATGGTCACTATGATCATGGTAATGTTGATCACCATGATCATAGTCATGATGGTCACCATGATCATGGTCCTGCCGGTCACTATGTTTATGGTCATGATGGTCACCATGATCATAGTCATAATGATCACCATGATCATGGGCATAATGGTCATGATAGTGATCATGATTATGGTCATGATGGTCGATATGATCATGGTCATGATAATCACCATGATCATGGGCATGATGGTCATGATAGTGACCATGATCATGGTCATGATGGTCAGCATGATCATGGTCATGATGATCACCATGATTATGGTCGTGACGGTCACCATGATCATGGTCATGATGGTCGTGATAGTGTCCATGGTCATGGTCATGATGGTCACCATGATCATGGTCATGATGGTCACCACGATCATGGTCATGATGGTCACCACGATCATGGTCATGACGGTCACCATGATCATGGTCATGATGGTCGTGATAGTGTCCATGATCATGGTCATGATGGTCACCACGATCATGGTCATGACGGTCACCATGATCATGGTTATGATGGTCAGCATGATCATGGTCGTGATGGTCATGATAGTGACCATGACCATGGTCATGATGGTCACTACGATCATGGTCCTGCCGGTCACCATGATCATGGTTATAATGGTCAGCATGATCATGATCATGATGGTCATGATAGTGACCATGATTATGGTCATGATGGTCACCATGATCACGGCCATAATGGTCATTATGATCGTGGGCATAATGGTCACTATGATCATGGTCATGATGGTCACCATGATCATGGTCATGATGGTCACCATGATCATGGTCATGATGGTCACCATGATTATGGTAATGATGGTCACCATGATCGTGGTCCCGATGGTCACCATGATTATGTCTATGATGGTCACCATGGTCTTGGACATGATGGTCATGATAGTGACCATGATCATTGTCATGATGGTCAGCATGATCATGGTCATGATGGCGACCATGATCATATTCATGATGGTCGCTATGATCATCGTCATGACGGTCATGATAGTGGCCATGATCATGGGCATGATGGTCACGATGATCATGGTTATGATGGTCAACATGACCATGGGCATGATGGACATAATGGTCACCGTAATTATAGTTATGATGGTCACCATGATCATGGTCGTGATGGTCACTTCGATCATGGTCAAAATAGTCACGATGGAAATAGTCATAATGATAGCTATGATCATGGTCATGATGGTAATGATAGTGACCATAAGTATGGTCATGATGGTCGCGATGGTGACCATGATCATGGTCATGTTGATCACCATGATCATGGTCATGACGGTCACCATGATCATGGTCATGATGGTCGTGATAGTGACCATGATCATGGTCATGATGGTCACCATGATCATATTCATTATGGTCACCATGATCACGGTCATGATGGGGACTATGATCATGGTCATAATGGTCACCATGATCATGGTCATGATGGTCATTATGATCATGGTCATTATGGTCACCATGATCACGGTCATGATGGGGACTATGATCATGGTCATGATGGTCACCATGATCATAATCATCATGGTCACCACGATCATGGTCCTGCCGGTCACCATGATCTTGGTCATGATGGTCAGCATTATCATGGTCTTAATGGTCATGATAGTGACCATGATTATGGTCATGATGGTCACCATGATCAGGGTCATAATGGTCACCATGATCATGGTCATGATGGTCACCATGATCATGGTCATTATGGTCACCATGATCATGGTCATTATGGTCACCATGATCACGGTCATGATGGGGACTATGATCATGGTCATGATGGTCACCATGATCATAATTATGATAGTCACCACGATTATGGTCCTGCCGGTCACCATGATCTTGGTCATGATGGTCATGATAGTGACCATGATCATTGTCATGAAGGTCAGCATGATCACGGTCATGATGGAGACCATGATCATGGTCATAATGGTCATCATAGTGACCATGATTATGGTCATGATGGTCATGATAGTGACCATGATCATGGTCATGATGGTCACCACGACCTTGGTCATCGCGGTCACCATGATCATGGTCATGATGGTCAGCATGATCATGGTCATAATGGTCATGATAGTGACCATGATCATGAGCATAATGGTTACCATGATTATGGTCATGATAGTCACCATGATCATGGTTATGATGGTCACCATGATTATGGTCATGATGGTCACCATGATCATGGTCATGATGGTCAGCATGATTATGTGCATGATGGTCATGATAGTGACCATGATCCTGGTCATGATGGTCAGCATAATCATAGTCATAATGGTCACTATGAAATTGGTCATAATGATCACCATGATCTTAGACATGATGGTCATGATAGTGACCATGATCATTGTCGTGATAGTCAGCATGATCATAGTCATGATGGTCACTATGATCATGGTCATGATGGTCGTGATAATAACCATGAACATGTTTATGATGGTCACTATGATCATGGTCATGATAGTGACCATTATCATGGATATGATGGTGACCATGATCATGATCATGATGGTCACCATGATCATGGTCATGATAGTCACCATGATCTTGGTGACCATCATGACCATGATCATGGTCATAATGAACACCATGATCATGGGCATAATGGTCACCGTGATCATAGTCATGATGGTCACCATGGTCTTGGACATGATGGTGACCATGATCATATTCATGATGGTCGCTATGATCATGGTCATGATGGTCATGATAGTGACCATGATCATGGGCATAATGGTCACGATGATCATGGTTATAATGGTCAACATGACCATGGGCATGATGGACATAATAGTCACCGTAATCATAGTTATAATGGTCACTATGATAATTGTCGTGATGGTCACTTTGATCATGTTCAAAATAGCCACGATGGAAATAGTCATAATGATAACTATGATCATAGTCATGATGGTAATGATAGTGACCATAATAATGGTCATGATGGTCACCATGATCATGCGCATAATGGTCACCATGATCATGGTCATGATGGTCACCATGATCATGGTCCTGCCGGTCACTATGTTTATGGTCATGATGGTCACCATGATCATGGTCATGATGATCACCATGATTATGGGCATAATGGTCATGATAGTGACCATGATTATGGTCATGATGGTCACTATGATCATGGTCATGATAATCACCATGATCATGGGCATGATGCCAAGATAGTGACCGTGATCATGGTCATGATAGTCAGCATGATCATGGTCATGATGGTCACCACGATCATGGCCATGACAGTCACCATGATCATGGTCATGATGGTCGTGATAGTGTCAATCATCATGGTCATGATAGTCACCATGATCATGGTCATGATGGTCACTACGATCATGGTCATGACGGTCACCATGATCATGGTCATGATGGTCAGAATGATTATTGTCGTGACGGTCATGATAGTGACCATGATCATGGTCATGATGGTCACTACGATCATGGTCATAATGAACGCCATGATCATGGGCATAATGGTCACTATGATCATGGTCATGATGGTCACTATGGTCTTGGACATGATGGTCTTGATAGTGACCATGATCATATTCATGATGGTCGCCATGATCATGGTCATGATGGTCATGATAGTGACCATAATTATGGTCATGATGGTCGCGATGGTGACCATGATCATGGTCATGATGGTCACTACGATCATGGTCATAATGAACGCCATGATCATGGGCATAATGGTCACTATGATCATGGTCATGATGGTCACTATGGTCTTGGACATGATGGTCTTGATAGTGACCATGATCATATTCATGATGGTCGCTATGATCATGGTCATGATGGTAATGATAGTGACCATAATAATGGTCATGATGGTCACCATGATCATGCGCATAATGGTCACCATGATCATGGTCATGATGGTCACCATGATCATGGTCCTGCCGGTCACTATGTTTATGGTCATGATGGTCACCATGATCATGGTCATGATGATCACCATGATTATGGGCATAATGGTCATGATAGTGACCATGATTATGGTCATGATGGTCACTATGATCATGGGCATGATGCCAAGATAGTGACCGTGATCATGGTCATGATAGTCAGCATGATCATGGTCATGATGGTCACCACGATCATGGCCATGACAGTCACCATGATCATGGTCATGATGGTCGTGATAGTGTCAATCATCATGGTCATGATAGTCACCATGATCATGGTCATGATGGTCACTACGATCATGGTCATGACGGTCACCATGATCATGGTCATGATGGTCAGAATGATCATTGTCGTGACGGTCATGATAGTGACCATGATCATGGTCATGATGGTCACTACGATCATGGTCATAATGAACGCCATGATCATGGGCATAATGGTCACTATGATCATGGTCATGATGGTCACTATGGTCTTGGACATGATGGTCTTGATAGTGACCATGATCATATTCATGATGGTCGCCATGATCATGGTCATGATGGTCATGATAGTGACCATAATTATGGTCATGATGGTCGCGATGGTGACCATGATCATGGTCATGTTGATCACCATGATCATAGTCATGATGGTCACCATGATCATGGTCCTGCCGGTCACTATGTTTATGGTCATGATGGTCACCATGATCATAGTCATAATGATCACCATGATCATGGGCATAATGGTCATGATAGTGATCATGATTATGGTCATGATGGTCGATATGATCATGGTCATGATAATCACCATGATCATGGGCATGATGGTCATGATAGTGACCATGATCATGGTCATGATGGTCAGCATGATCATGGTCATGATGGTCACCATGATTATGGTCGTGACGGTCACCATGATCATGGTCATGATGGTCGTGATAGTGTCCATGGTCATGGTCATGATGGTCACCATGATCATGGTCATGATGGTCACCACGATCATGGTCATGATGGTCACCACGATCATGGTCATGACGGTCACCATGATCATGGTCATGATGGTCGTGATAGTGTCCATGATCATGGTCATGATGGTCACCACGATCATGGTCATGATGGTCACTACGATCATGGTCATGACGGTCACCATGATCATGGTCATGATGGTCAGAATGATTATTGTCGTGACGGTCATGATAGTGACCATGATCATGGTCATGATGGTCACTACGATCATGGTCATAATGAACGCCATGATCATGGGCATAATGGTCACTATGATCATGGTCATGATGGTCACTATGGTCTTGGACATGATGGTCTTGATAGTGACCATGATCATATTCATGATGGTCGCCATGATCATGGTCATGATGGTCATGATAGTGTCCATGATCATGGTTATGATGGTCAGCATGATCATGGTCGTGATGGTCATGATAGTGACCATGACCATGGTCATGATGGTCACTACGATCATGGTCCTGCCGGTCACCATGATCATGGTTATAATGGTCAGCATGATCATGGTCATGATGGTCATGATAGTGACCATGATTATGGTCATGATGGTCACCATGATCACGGCCATAATGGTCATTATGATCGTGGGCATAATGGTCACTATGATCATAGTCATGATGGTCACCATGATCATGGTCATGATGGTCACCGTGATTATGGTAATGATGGTCACCATGATCGTGGTCCCGATGGTCACCATGATTATGTCTATGATGGTCATGATAGTGACCATGATCATGGTCATGATGGTCATCATGATCAAAGTCATGATGGTCAATATGATTACAGTCATAATGGTCACCATGAAATTAGTCATTATGATCACCATGATCTTAGACAAGATGGTCATAATAGTGACCATGATCATTGTCGTGATGGTCAGCATGATCATGGTCATGATGGTCACTATGATCATGGTCATGATGGTCATGATAGTGAACATGATCATGTTCATGATGTTCACCATGATCTTGGTCATGATGGTCACCATGATCATGGTCATGACAGTCACCATGATCTTGGTCATGATGGTCACCATGATCATGGTCATAATGAACACCATGATCATGGGCATAATGGTCACCATGATCATGGTCATGATGGTCACCATGGTCTTGGACATGATGGTCATGATAGTGACCATGATCATTGTCATGATGGTCAGCATGATCATGGTCATGATGGCGACCATGATCATATTCATGATGGTCGCTATGATCATCGTCATGACGGTCATGATAGTGGCCATGATCATGGGCAGATGGTCACGATGATCATGGTTATGATGGTCAACATGACCATGGGCATGATGGACATAATGGTCACCGTAATTATAGTTATGATGGTCACCATGATCATGGTCGTGATGGTCACTTCGATCATGGTCAAAATAGTCACGATGGAAATAGTCATAATGATAGCTATGATCATGGTCATGATGGTAATGATAGTGACCATAAGTATGGTCATGATGGTCGCGATGGTGACCATGATCATGGTCATGTTGATCACCATGATCATGGTCATGACGGTCACCATGATCATGGTCATGATGGTCGTGATAGTGACCATGATCATGGTCATGATGATCACCATGATCATATTCATTATGGTCACCATAATCACGGTCATGATGGGGACTATGATCATGGTCATAATGGTCACCATGATCATGGTCATGATGGTCACCATGATCATGGTCATGATGGTCACCATGATCATGGTCATAATGGTCACCATGATTATAGGCATGATGGTCATGATAGTGACCATGATCATGGTCATGATGGTCACTACGATCATGGTCCTGCCGGTCACCATGATCATGGTTATGATGGTCAGCATGATCATGGTCATGATGGTCATAATAGTGACCATGATAATGGTCATGATGGTCACCATGATCACGGCCATAATGGTCACCATGATCATGGTCATAATGGTCACCATGATTATAGGCATGATGGTCATGATAGTGACCATGATCATAATTATGATGGTCACCACGATCATGGTCCTGCCGGTCACCATGATCTTGGTCATGATGGTCAGCATGATCATGGTCATAATGGTCATGATAGTGACCATGATCATGGTCATGATGGTCACCGTGATTATGGTCATGATGGTCGTCATGATCATGGTCATGATGGTCACCATGATTATGTGCATGATGGTCATGATAGTGACCATGATCATGGTCATGATGGTTAGCATGATCATAGTCATGATGGTCATGATAGTGACCATGATCATGGTCATGATGGTCACCATGATAATAGTCATGATGGTCACTACGATCATAGTCATAATGGTCAGCATGAAATTGGTCATAATGATCACCATGATCTTAGACATGATGGTCATGATGGTGACCATGATCATTGTCGTGATGGTCAGCATGATCATGGTCATGATGGTCACTATGATCATGATCATGATGGTCATGATAGTGACCATGATCATGTTCATGATGGTCACCATGATCTTGGTCATGATGGTCACCTTGATCATGGTCATGATAGTCACGATGATCATGGTCATGATGGTCATGATAGTCACCATGATTATGGGCATAATGGTCACGATGATCATGGTTATGATGGTCAACATGACCATGGGCATGATGGACATAATGGTTACCGTAATCATAGTTATGATGGTCACTATGATCATGGTCATGATAGTGACCATTATCATGGATATGATGGTGACCATGATCATGATCATGATGGTCACCATGATCATGGTCATGATAGTCACCATGATCTTGGTGACCATCATGACCATGATCATGGTCATAATGAACACCATAATCATGGGCATAATGGTCACCGTGATCATAGTCATGATGGTCACCATGGTCTTGGACATGATGGTGACCATGATCATATTCATGATGGTCGCTATGATCATGGTCATGATGGTCATGATAGTGACCATGATCATGGGCATAATGGTCACGATGATCATGGTTATAATGGTCAACATGACCATGGGCATGATGGACATAATAGTCACCGTAATCATAGTTATAATGGTCACTATGATCATTGTCGTGATGGTCACTTTGATCATGTTCAAAATAGCCACGATGGAAATAGTCATAATGATAACTATGATCATAGTCATGATGGTAATGATAGTGACCATAATAATGGTCATGATGGTCACCATGATCATGCGCATAATGGTCACCATGATCATGGTCATGATGGTCACCATGATCATGGTCCTGCCGGTCACTATGTTTATGGTCATGATGGTCACCATGATCATGATCATGATGATCACCATGATTATGGGCATAATGGTCATGATAGTGACCATGATTATGGTCATGATGGTCACTATGATCATGGTCATGATAATCACCATGATCATAGGCATGATGCCAAGATAGTGACCGTGATCATGGTCATGATAGTCAGCATGATCATGGTTATGATGGTCACCACGATCATGGCCATGACAGTCACCATGATCATGGTCATGATGGTCGTGATAGTGTCAATCATCATGGTCATGATAGTCACCATGATCATGGTCATGATGGACACTACGATCATGGTCATGACGGTCACCATGATCATGGTCATGATGGTCAGAATGATCATTGTCGTGACGGTCATGATAGTGACCATGATCATGGTCATGATGGTCACTACGATCATGGTCATAATGAACGCCATGATCATGGGCATAATGGTCACTATGATCATGGTCATGATGGTCACTATGGTCTTGGACATGATGGTCTTGATAGTGACCATGATCATATTCATGATGGTCGCCATGATCATGGTCATGATGGTCATGATAGTGACCATAATTATGGTCATGATGGTCGCGATGGTGACCATGATCATGGTCATGTTGATCACCATGATCATAGTCATGATGGTCACCATGATCATGGTCCTGCCGGTCACTATGTTTATGGTCATGATGGTCACCATGATCATAGTCATAATGATCACCATGATCATGGGCATAATGGTCATGATAGTGATCATGATTATGGTCATGATGGTCGATATGATCATGGTCATGATAATCACCATGATCATGGGCATGATGGTCATGATAGTGACCATGATCATGGTCATGATGGTCAGCATGATCATGGTCATGATGGTCACCATGATTATGGTCGTGACGGTCACCATGATCATGGTCATGATGGTCGTGATAGTGTCCATGGTCATGGTCATGATGGTAATGATAGTGACCATAATAATGGTCATGATGGTCACCATGATCATGCGCATAATGGTCACCATGATCATGGTCATGATGGTCACCATGATCATGGTCCTGCCGGTCACTATGTTTATGGTCATGATGGTCACCATGATCATGGTCATGATGATCACCATGATTATGGGCATAATGGTCATGATAGTGACCATGATTATGGTCATGATGGTCACTATGATCATGGTCATGATAATCACCATGATCATGGGCATGATGCCAAGATAGTGACCGTGATCATGGTCATGATAGTCAGCATGATCATGGTCATGATGGTCACCACGATCATGGCCATGACAGTCACCATGATCATGGTCATGATGGTCGTGATAGTGTCAATCATCATGGTCATGATAGTCACCATGATCATGGTCATGATGGACACTACGATCATGGTCATGACGGTCACCATGATCATGGTCATGATGGTCAGAATGATCATTGTCGTGACGGTCATGATAGTGACCATGATCATGGTCATGATGGTCACTACGATCATGGTCATAATGAACGCCATGATCATGGGCATAATGGTCACTATGATCATGGTCATGATGGTCACTATGGTCTTGGACATGATGGTCTTGATAGTGACCATGATCATATTCATGATGGTCGCCATGATCATGGTCATGATGGTCATGATAGTGACCATAATTATGGTCATGATGGTCGCGATGGTGACCATGATCATGGTCATGTTGATCACCATGATCATAGTCATGATGGTCACCATGATCATGGTCCTGCCGGTCACTATGTTTATGGTCATGATGGTCACCATGATCATAGTCATAATGATCACCATGATCATGGGCATAATGGTCATGATAGTGATCATGATTATGGTCATGATGGTCGATATGATCATGGTCATGATAATCACCATGATCATGGGCATGATGGTCATGATAGTGACCATGATCATGGTCATGATGGTCAGCATGATCATGGTCATGATGGTCACCATGATTATGGTCGTGACGGTCACCATGATCATGGTCATGATGGTCGTGATAGTGTCCATGGTCATGGTCATGATGGTCACCATGATCATGGTCATGATGGTCACCACGATCATGGTCATGATGGTCACCACGATCATGGTCATGACGGTCACCATGATCATGGTCATGATGGTCGTGATAGTGTCCATGATCATGGTCATGATGGTCACCACGATCATGGTCATGACGGTCACCATGATCATGGTTATGATGGTCAGCATGATCATGGTCGTGATGGTCATGATAGTGACCATGACCATGGTCATGATGGTCACTACGATCATGGTCCTGCCGGTCACCATGATCATGGTTATAATGGTCAGCATGATCATGGTCATGATGGTCATGATAGTGACCATGATTATGGTCATGATGGTCACCATGATCACGGCCATAATGGTCATTATGATCGTGGGCATAATGGTCACTATGATCATGGTCATGATGGTCACCATGATCATGGTCATGATGGTCACCGTGATTATGGTAATGATGGTAACCATGATCGTGGTCCCGATGGTCACCATGATTATGTCTATGATGGTCATGATAGTGACCATGATCATGGTCATGATGGTCAACATGATCAAAGTCATGATGGTCAATATGATTATAGTCATAATGGTCACCGTGAAATTAGTCATTATGATCACCATGATCTTAGACATGATGGTCATAATAGTGACCATGATCATTGTCGTGATGGTCAGCATGATCATGGTCATGATGGTCACTATGATCATGGTCATGATGGTCATGATAGTGAACATGATCATGTTCATGATGGTCACCATGATCTTGGTCATGATGGTCACCATGATCATGGTCATGATAGTCACCATGATCTTGGTCATGATGGTCACCATGATCATGGTCATAATGAACACCATGATCATGGGCATAATGGTCACCATGATCATGGTCATGATGGTCAGCATGATCATGGTCATGATGGCGACCATGATCATATTCATGATGGTCGCTATGATCATCGTCATGACGGTCATGATAGTGGCCATGATCATGGGCATGATGGTCACGATGATCATGGTTATGATGGTCAACATGACCATGGGCATGATGGACATAATGGTCACCGTAATTATAGTTATGATGGTCACCATGATTATGGTCGTGATGGTCACTTCGATCATGGTCAAAATAGTCACGATGGAAATAGTCATAATGATAGCTATGATCATGGTCATGATGGTAATGATAGTGACCATAAGTATGGTCATGATGGTCGCGATGGTGACCATGATCATGGTCATGTTGATCACCATGATCATGGTCATGACGGTCACCATGATCATGGTCATGATGGTCGTGATAGTGACCATGATCATGGTCATGATGGTCACCATGATCATATTCATTATGGTCACCATGATCACGGTCATGATGGGGACTATGATCATGGTCATAATGGTCACCATGATCATGGTCATGATGGTCATTATGATCATGGTCATTATGGTCACCATGATCACGGTCATGATGGGGACTATGATCATGGTCATGATGGTCACCATGATCATAATTATCATGGTCACCACGATCATGGTCCTGCCGGTCACCATGATCTTGGTCATGATGGTCAGCATTATCATGGTCTTAATGGTCATGATAGTGACCATGATTATGGTCATGATGGTCACCATGATCAGGGTCATAATGGTCACCATGATCATGGTCATGATGGTCACCATGATCATGGTCATTATGGTCACCATGATCATGGTCATTATGGTCACCATGATCACGGTCATGATGGGGACTATGATCATGGTCATGATGGTCACCATGATCATAATTATGATAGTCACCACGATTATGGTCCTGCCGGTCACCATGATCTTGGTCATGATGGTCATGATAGTGACCATGATCATGGTCATAATGGTCATCATAGTGACCATGATTATGGTCATGATGGTCATGATAGTGACCATGATCATGGTCATGATGGTCACCACGACCTTGGTCATCGCGGTCACCATGATCATGGTCATGATGGTCAGCATGATCATGGTCATAATGGTCATGATAGTGACCATGATCATGAGCATAATGGTTACCATGATTATGGTCATGATAGTCACCATGATCATGGTTATGATGGTCACCATGATTATGGTCATGATGGTCACCATGATCATGGTCATGATGGTCAGCATGATTATGTGCATGATGGTCATGATAGTGACCATGATCCTGGTCATGATGGTCAGCATGATCATAGTCATGATGGTCATGATGGTCACTATGATCATAGTCATAATGGTCACTATGAAATTGGTCATAATGATCACCATGATCTTAGACAAGATGGTCATGATAGTGACCATGATCATTGTCGTGATAGTCAGCATGATCATAGTCATGATGGTCACTATGATCATGGTCATGATGGTCGTGATAATAACCATGAACATGTTTATGATGGTCACTATGATCATGGTCATGATAGTGACCATTATCATGGATATGATGGTGACCATGATCATGATCATGATGGTCACCATGATCATGGTCATGATAGTCACCATGATCTTGGTGACCATCATGACCATGATCATGGTCATAATGAACACCATGATCATGGGCATAATGGTCACCGTGATCATAGTCATGATGGTCACCATGGTCTTGGACATGATGGTGACCATGATCATATTCATGATGGTCGCTATGATCATGGTCATGATGGTCATGATAGTGACCATGATCATGGGCATAATGGTCACGATGATCATGGTTATAATGGTCAACATGACCATGGGCATGATGGACATAATAGTCACCGTAATCATAGTTATAATGGTCACTATGATCATTGTCGTGATGGTCACTTTGATCATGTTCAAAATAGCCACGATGGAAATAGTCATAATGATAACTATGATCATAGTCATGATGGTAATGATAGTGACCATAATAATGGTCATGATGGTCACCATGATCATGCGCATAATGGTCACCATGATCATGGTCATGATGGTCACCATGATCATGGTCCTGCCGGTCACTATGTTTATGGTCATGATGGTCACCATGATCATGGTCATGATGATCACCATGATTATGGGCATAATGGTCATGATAGTGACCATGATTATGGTCATGATAGTCACTATGATCATGGTCATGATAATCACCATGATCATGGGCATGATGCCAAGATAGTGACCGTGATCATGGTCATGATAGTCAGCATGATCATGGTCATGATGGTCACCACGATCATGGCCATGACAGTCACCATGATCGTGGTCATGATGGTCGTGATAGTGTCAATCATCATGGTCATGATAGTCACCATGATCATGGTCATGATGGTCACTACGATCATGGTCATGACGGTCACCATGATCATGGTCATGATGGTCAGAATGATTATTGTCGTGACGGTCATGATAGTGACCATGATCATGGTCATGATGGTCACTACGATCATGGTCATAATGAACGCCATGATCATGGGCATAATGGTCACTATGATCATGGTCATGATGGTCACTATGGTCTTGGACATGATGGTCTTGATAGTGACCATGATCATATTCATGATGGTCGCCATGATCATGGTCATGATGGTCATGATAGTGACCATAATTATGGTCATGATGGTCGCGATGGTGACCATGATCATGGTCATGATGGTCACTACGATCATGGTCATAATGAACGCCATGATCATGGGCATAATGGTCACTATGATCATGGTCATGATGGTCACTATGGTCTTGGACATGATGGTCTTGATAGTGACCATGATCATATTCATGATGGTCGCTATGATCATGGTCATGATGGTCATGATAGTGACCATGATCATGGGCATAATGGTCACGATGATCATGGTTATAATGGTCAACATGACCATGGGCATGATGGACATAATAGTCACCGTAATCATAGTTATGATGGTCACTATGATCATTGTCGTGATGGTCACTTTGATCATGTTCAAAATAGCCACGATGGAAATAGTCATAATGATAGCTATGATCATAGTCATGATGGTAATGATAGTGACCATAATAATGGTCATGATGGTCACCATGATCATGCGCATAATGGTCACCATGATCATGGTCATGATGGTCACCATGATCATGGTCCTGCCAGTCACTATGTTTATGGTCATGATGGTCACCATGATCATGGTCATGATGATCACCATGATTATGGGCATAATGGTCATGATAGTGACCATGATTATGGTCATGATGGTCACTATGATCATGGGCGTGATGCCAAGATAGTGACCGTGATCATGGTCATGATAGTCAGCATGATCATGGTCATGATGGTCACCACGATCATGGCCATGACAGTCACCATGATCATGGTCATGATGGTCGTGATAGTGTCAATCATCATGGTCATGATAGTCACCATGATCATGGTCATGATGGTCACTACGATCATGGTCATGACGGTCACCATGATCATGGTCATGATGGTCAGAATGATCATTGTCGTGACGGTCATGATAGTGACCATGATCATGGTCATGATGGTCACTACGATCATGGTCATAATGAACGCCATGATCATGGGCATAATGGTCACTATGATCATGGTCATGATGGTCACTATGGTCTTGGACATGATGGTCTTGATAGTGACCATGATCATATTCATGATGGTCGCCATGATCATGGTCATGATGGTCATGATAGTGACCATAATTATGGTCATGATGGTCGCGATGGTGACCATGATCATGGTCATGTTGATCACCATGATCATAGTCATGATGGTCACCATGATCATGGTCCTGCCGGTCACTATGTTTATGGTCATGATGGTCACCATGATCATAGTCATAATGATCACCATGATCATGGGCATAATGGTCATGATAGTGATCATGATTATGGTCATGATGGTCGATATGATCATGGTCATGATAATCACCATGATCATGGGCATGATGGTCATGATAGTGACCATGATCATGGTCATGATGCTCAGCATGATCATGGTCATGATGGTCACCATGATTATGGTCGTGACGGTCACCATGATCATGGTCATGATGGTCGTGATAGTGTCCATTGTCATGGTCATGATGGTCACCATGATCATGGTCATGATGGTCACCACGATCATGGTCATGATGGTCACCACGATCATGGTCATGACGGTCACCATGATCATGGTCATGATGGTCGTGATAGTGTCCATGATCATGGTCATGATGGTCACCACGATCATGGTCATGATGGTCACCATGATTATGGTCGTGACGGTCACCATGATCATGGTCATGATGGTCGTGATAGTGTCCATGGTCATGGTCATGATGGTCACCATGATCTTGGTCATGATGGTCACCTTGATCATGGTCATGATAGTCACGATGATCATGGTCATGATGGTCATGATAGTCACCATGATTATGGGCATAATGGTCACGATGATCATGGTTATGATGGTCAACATGACCATGGGCATGATGGACATAATGGTTACCGTAATCATAGTTATGGTGGTCACTATGATCATGGTCGTGATGGTCACTTCGATCATGGTCAAAATAGTCACGATGGAAATAGTCATAATGATAACTATGATCATGGTCATGATGGTAATAATAGTAACCATAATTAAGGTCATGATGGTCGCGATGGTGACCATGATCATGGTCATGTTGATCACCATGATCATGGTCATTATGGTCACCATGATCATGGTCATGATGGTCACCATGATCATGGTCCTGCCGGTCACTATGTTTATGGTCATGATGGTCACCATGATCATGGTCCTGCCGGTCACTATGTTTATGGTCATGATGGTCACCATGATCATAGTCATAATGATCACCATAAAATTGGTCATAATGATCACCATAATCATGGTCGTGATGGTCATGATAGTGACCATGATTATGGTCATGATGTTCACCACGACCATGGTCATCACGGTCACCATGATCATGGTCATGATGGTCAGCATGATCATCATCATAATGGTCATGATAGTGACTATGATCATGGTCATGATAGTGACCATGATCATGTTCATGATGGCCAACATGATCATGGTCATAATTAACACCATGATGATGGGCATAATGGTCACAAAGTTCATGGTTATGATAGTCACCATGATCTAGGACATGATGGTCATGATAGTGACCATGATCATTGTCATGAAAATCAGCATGATCATGGTCATGATGGAGACCATGATCATGGTCATAATGGTCATCATAGTGACCATGATTATGGTCATGATGGTCATGATAGTGACCATGATCATGGTCATGATGGTCACCACGACCATGGTCATCACGGTCACCATGATCATGGTCATGATGGTCAGCATGATCATGGTCATAATAGTCATGATAGTGACCATGATCATGGTCATGATAGTGACCATGATCATGTTCATGATGGCCAACATGATCATGGTCATAATCAACACCATGATGATGGGCATAATGGTCACCAAGTTCATGGTTATGATAGTCACCATGATCTAGGACATGATGGTCATGATAGTGACCATGATCATTGTCATGAAGGTCAGCATGATCATGATCATGATGGAGACCATGATCATGGTCATAATGGTCATCATAGTGACCATGATTATGGTCATGATGGTCATGATAGTGACCATGATCATGGTCATGATGGTCACCACGATCATGGTCATGACGGTCACCATGATTATGGTGGTGATGGTCGTGATAGTGACCATGATCATGGTCATGATGGTCATTATGATCATGGTCATTATGGTCACCATGATCACGGTCATGATGGGGACTATGATCATGGTCATGATGGTCACCATGATCATAATTATCATGATCACCACGATCATGGTCCTGCCGGTCACCATGATCTTGGTCATGATGGTCAGCATTATCGAGGTCTTAATGGTCATGATAGTGACCATGATTATGGTTATGATGGTCACCATGATCAGGGTCATAATGGTCACCATGATCATGGTCATGATGGTCACCATGATCATGGTCATTATGGTCACCATGATCATGGTCATTATGGTCACCATGATCACGGTCATGATGGGGACTATGATCATGGTCATGATGGTCACCATGATCATAATTATGATAGTCACCACGATTATGGTCCTGCCGGTCACCATGATCTTGGTCATGATGGTCAGCATGATCATGGTCTTAATGGTCATGATAGTGACCATGATTATGGTCATGATGGTCACCATGATCAGGGTCATAATGGTCACCATGATCATAGGCATAGTGGTCACCATGATCATGGTCATGATGGTCACCATGATCATAGTCATAATGATCACCATAAAATTGGTCATAATGATCACCATAATCATGGTCGTGATGGTCATGATAGTGACCATGATCATGGTCATAATGGTCAGCATGATCATGGTCATAATGGTCATGATAGTGACCATGATCATGGTTATGATAGTGACCATGATCATGTTCAAGATGGTCAACATGATCATGGTCATAATAAACACCATGATGATGGGCATAATGGTCACCAAGTTCATGGTTATGATATTCACCATGATCTAGGACATGATGGTCATGATAGTGACCATGATCATTGTCATGAAGGTCAGCATGATCATGGTCATGATGGAGACCATGATCATGGTCATAATGATCATCATAGTGACCATGATTATGGTCATGATGGTCATGATAGTGACCATGATTATGGTCATGATGGTCACCATGATCATGGTCATTATGGTCACCATGATCATGGTCATTATGGTCACCATGATCACGGTCATGATGGGGACTATGATCATGGTCATGATGGTCACCATGATCATAATTATGATGGTCACCACGATCATGGTCCTGCCGGTCACCATGATCTTGGTCGTGATGGTCAGCATGATCTTGGTCTTAATGGTCATGATAGTGACCATGATTATGGTCATGATGGTCACCATGATCAGGTTCATAATGGTCACCATGATCATAGGCATAGTGGTCACCATGATCATGGTCATGATGGTCACCATGATCATGGTCATGATGGTCACCATGATCATGGTCATGATAGTCACCATGATCATGGTCCTGCCTTTCACCATGATCATGGTAATGATGGTCAGCATGATCATGGTTATGAAAGTGACCATGATTATGGTCATGATGGTCACCATGACCATAATCATGATGGTCAGCATGATCATGGTCATAATGGTCATGATAGTGACCATGATCATGGTCATGATAGTGACCATGATCATTTTCATGATGGCCAACATGATCATGGTCATAATCAACACCATGATGATGGGCATAATGGTCATTAAGTTCATGGTTATAATAGTCACCATTATCTAGGACATGATGGTCATGATAGTGACCATGATCATGGTCATGATGGTCACCACGATCATGGTCATGACGGTCACCATGATTATGGTCGTGATGGTCGTGATAGTGACCATGATCATGGTCATGATGGTCACCATGATCATGGTCATTATGGTCACCATGATCACGGTCATGATGGGGTCTATGATCATGGTCATGATGGTCACCATGATCATAATTATCATGGTCACCACGATCATGGTCCTGCTGGTCACCATGATCTTGGTCATGATGGTCAGCATGATCATGGTCTTAACGGTCATGATAGTGACCATGATTATGGTCATGATGGTCACCATGATCAGGGTCATTATGGTCACCATGATCACGGTCATAATGGGGACTATGATCATGGTCATGATGGTCACCATGATCATAATTATGATGGTCACCACGATCATGGTCCTGCCGGTCACCATGATCTTGGTCATGATGGTCAGCATGATCATGGTCATAATGGTCATGATAGTGACCATGATTATGGTCATGATGGTCACCATGATCACGGTCATAATGGTCACCATGATCATGGGCATAGTGGTCACCATGATCATGGTCATAATGGTCACCATGATCATGGTCATGATGGTCACCATGATCATGGTCATGATGGTCACCATGATTATAGGCATGATGGTCATGATAGTGACCTTGATCATTGTCATGATGGTCACTACGATCATGGTCCTGCCGGTCACCATTATCATAGTTATGATGGTCAGCATGATCATGGTCATGATGGTCATAATAGTGACCATGATAATGGTCATGATGGTCACCATGATCACGGCCATAATGGTTACCATGATTGTGGGCATAATGGTCACCATGATCATAATTATGATGGTCACCACGATCATGGTCCTGCCGGTCACCATGATCTTGGTCACGATGGTCAGCATGATCATGGTCATAATGGTCATGATAGTGACCATGATCATGGTCATGATGGTCACCGTGATTATGGTCATGATGGTCACCATGATCATGGTCATGATGGTCACCATGATTATGTGCATGATGGTCATGATAGTGACCATGATCATGGTCATGATGGTCACCATGATCATAGTCATGATGGTCATGATAGTGACCATGATCATGGTCATGATGGTCAACATGATCATAGTCATGATGGTCACTACGATCATAGTCATAATGGTCAGCATGAAATTGGTCATAATGATCACCATGATCTCAGACATGATGTTCATGATGGTGACCATGATCATTGTCATGATTGTCAGCATGATCATGGTCATGATGGTCACTATGATCATGGTCATGATGGTCATGATAGTGACCATAATCATGGGCATGATGGTCACCATGATCATGGTCATTATGGTCACCATGATCATGGTCATTATGGTCACCATGATCACGGTCATGATGGGGACTATGATCATGGTCATGATGGTCACCATGATCATAATTATGATGGTCACCACGATCATGGTCCTGCCGGTCACCATGATCTTGGTCATGATGGTCAGCATGATCTTGGTCTTAATGGTCATGATAGTGACCATGATTATGGTCATGATGGTCACCATGATCAGGTTCATAATGGTCACCATGATCATAGGCATAGTGGTCACCATGATCATGGTCATGATGGTCACCATGATCATGGTCATGATGGTCACCATGATCATGGTCATGATGGTCACCATGATCATGCTCATGATGGTCACCATGATCATGGTCATGATGGTCACCATGATCATGGTCATGATGGTCACCATGATCATGGTCATGATGGTCACCATGATCATGGTCCTGCCTTTCACCATGATCATGGTAATGATGGTCAGCATGATCATGGTTATGAAAGTGACCATGATTATGGTCATGATGGTCACCATGACCATAATCATGATGGTCAGCATGATCATGGTCATAATGGTCATGATAGTGACCATGATCATGGTCATGATAGTGACCATGATCATGTTCATGATGGCCAACATGATCATGGTCATAATCAACACCATGATGATGGGCATAATGGTCATTAAGTTCATGGTTATGATAGTCACCATTATCTAGGACATGATGATCATGATAGTGACCATGATCATGGTCATGATGGTCACCACGATCATGGTCATGACGGTCACCATGATTATGGTCGTGATGGTCGTGATAGTGACCATGATCATGGTCATGATGGTCACCATGATCATGGTCATTATGGTCACCATGATCACGGTCATGATGGGGTCTATGATCATGGTCATGATGGTCACCATGATCATAATTATCATGGTCACCACGATCATGGTCCTGCTGGTCACCATGATCTTGGTCATGATGGTCAGCATGATCATGGTCTTAACGGTCATGATAGTGACCATGATTATGGTCATGATGGTCACCATGATCAGGGTCATTATGGTCACCATGATCACGGTCATAATGGGGACTATGATCATGGTCATGATGGTCACCATGATCATAATTATGATGGTCACCACGATCATGGTCCTGCCGGTCACCATGATCTTGGTCATGATGGTCAGCATGATCATGGCCATAATGGTCATGATAGTGACCATGATTATGGTCATGATGGTCACCATGATCACGGTCATAATGGTCATCATGATCATGGGCATAGTGGTCACCATGATCATGGTCATAATTGTCACCATGATCATGGTCATGATGGTCACCATGATCATGGTCCTGATGGTCACCATGATTATAGGCATGATGGTCATGATAGTGACCTTGATCATTGTCATGATGGTCACTACGATCATGGTCCTGCCGGTCACCATGATCATGGTTATGATGGTCAGCATGATCATGGTCATGATGGTCATAATAGTGACCATGATAATGGTCATGATGGTCACCATGATCACGGCCACAATGGTTACCATGATCGTGGGCATAATGGTCACCATGATCATAATTATGATGGTCACCACGATCATGGTCCCGCCGGTCACCATGATCTTGGTCATGATGGTCAGCATGATCATGGTCATAATGGTCATGATAGTGACCATGATCATGGTCATGATGGTCACCGTGATTATGGTCATGATGGTCACCATGATCATGGTCATGATGGTCACCATGATTATGTGCATGATGGTCATGATAGTGACCATGATCATGGTCATGATGGTCAGCATGATCATAGTCATGATGGTCATGATAGTGACCATGATCATGGTCATGATGGTCAACATGATCATAGTCATGATGGTCACTACGATCATAGTCATAATGGTCAGCATGAAATTGGTCATAATGATCACCATGATCTCAGACATGATGTTCATGATGGTGACCATGATCATTGTCGTGATGGTCAGCATGATCATGGTCATGATGGTCACTATGATCATGGTCATGATGGTCATGATAGTGACCATAATCATGGGCATAATGGTCACGATGATCATGGTTATGATGGTCAACATGACCATGGGCATGATGGACATAATGGTTACCGTAATCATAAATATGATGGTCACTATGATCATGGTCGTGATGGTCACTTCGATCATGGTTAAAATAGTCACGATGGAAATAGTCATAATGATAACTATGATCATGGTCATGATGGTAATAATAGTGACCATAATTAAGGTCATGATGGTCGCGATGGTGACCATGATCATGGTCATGTTGATCACGATGATCATGGTCATGAAGGTCACCATGATCATGCGCATAATGGTCACCATGATCATGGTCATGATGGTCACCATGATCATGGTCCTGCCGGTCACTATGTTTATGGTTATGATGGTCACCATGATCATGGTCCTGCCGGTCACTATGTTTATGGTCGTGATGGTCACCATGATCATAGTCATAATGATCACCATAAAATTGGTCATAATGATCACCATAATCATGGTCGTGATGGTCATGATAGCGACCATGATTATGGTCATGATGGTCACCACGACCATGGTCATCACGGTCACCATGATCATGGTCATAATGGTCATGATAGTGACCATGATCATGTTCATGATGGCCAACATGATCATGGTCATAATCAACACCATGATGATGGGCATAATGGTCACCAAGTTCATGGTTATGATAGTCACCATGATCTAGGACATGATGGTCATGATAGTGACCATGATCATTGTCATGAAGGTCAGCATGATCATGGTCATGATGGAGACCATGATCATGGTCATAATGGTCATCATAGTGACCATGATTATGGTCATGATGGTCATGACAGTGACCATGATCATGGTCATGATGGTCACCACGACCATGGTCATCACGGTCACCATGATCATGGTCATGATGGTCAGCATGATCATGGTCATAATGGTCATGATAGTGACCATGATCATGTTCATGATGGCCAACATGATCATGGTCATAATCAACACCATGATGATGGGCATAATGGTCACCAAGTTCATGGTTATGATAGTCACCATGATCTAGGACATGATGGTCATGATAGTGACCATGATCATTGTCATGAAGGTCAGCATGATCATGGTCATGATGGAGACCATGATCATGGTCATAATGATCATCATAGTGACCATGATTATGGTCGTGATGGTCGTGATAGTGACCATGATCATGGTCATGATGGTCACCATGATCATGGTCATTATGGTCACCATGATCACGGTCATGATGGGGACTATGATCATGGTCATTATGGTCACCATGATCATCATTATCATAGTCACCACGATCATGGTCCTGCTGGTCACCATGATCATGGTCATGATGGTCACCATGATTATGTGCATGATGGTCATGATAGTGACCATGATCATGGTCATGATGATCACCATGATCATAGTCATGATGGTCACTACGATCATAGTCATAATGGTCAGCATGAAATTGAGAATAATGATCACCATGATCTTAGACATGATGGTCGTGATAGTGTCAATCATCATGGTCATGATAGTCACCATGATCATGGTCATGATGGTCACTACGATCATGGTCATGACGGTCACCATGATCATGGTCATGATGGTCAGAATGATCATTGTCGTGATGGTCATGATAGTGACCATGATCATGGTCATGGTGGTCACTACGATCATGGTCATAATGAACACTATGATCATGGTCATGATGGTCACTATGGTCTTGGACATGATGGTCATGATAGTGACCATGATCATATTCATGATGGTCGCTATGATCATGGTCATGATGGTCATGATAGTGACCATGATCATGGGCATAATGATCACGATGATCATGGTTATGATGGTCAACATGACTATGGGCATAATGGACATAATAGTCCCCGTAATCATAGTTATAATGGTAACCATGATCATGGTCATGATGGTCATGATAGTGACCATAATTATGGTCATGATGGTCGCGATGGTGACCATGATCATGGTCATGTTGATCACCATGATCATGGTCATGATGGTCACCATGATCATGCGCATAATGGGCACCATGATCATAGTCATGATGGTCACTATGATCATGGTCCTGCCGGTCACTATGTTTATGGTCATGATGGTCACCATGATCATAGTCATAATGATCACCATGATCATGGGCGTAATAGTCATGATAGTGATCATGATTATGGTCATGATGGTCGATATGATCATGGTCATGATAATCACCATGATCATGGGCATGATGGTCATGATAGTGACCATGATCATGGTCATGATGGTCAGCATGATCATAGTCATGATGGTCACCATGATCATGGTCGTGACGGTCACCATGATCATGGTCATGATGGTCGTGATAGTGTCCATGGTCATGGTCATGATGGTCACCATGATCATGGTCATGATGGTCACCACGATCATGGTCATGATGGTCACCACGATCATGGTCTTGACGGTCACCATGATCATGCTTATGATGGTCAGCATGATCATGGTCGTGATGGTCATGATAGTGACCATGACCATGGTCATGATGGTCACTACGATCATGGTCCTGCCGGTCACCATGATCATGGTTATGATGGTCACCATGATCACGGCCATAATGGTCATTATGATCGTCGGCATAATGGTCACTATGATCATGGTCATGATGGTCACCATGATCATGGTCATGATGGTCACCGTGATTATGGTAATGATGGTCACCATGATCGTGGTCACGATGGTCACCATGATTATGTCTATGATGGTCATGATAGTGACCATGATCATGGTCATGATGGTCAGCATGATCATAGTCATGATGGTCACTATGATCATAGTCATAATGGTCACCATGAAATTAGTCATAATGATCACCATAACTTAGACATGATGGTCATAATAGTGACCATGATCATTGTCGTGATGGTCAGCATGATCATGGTCATGATGGTCACTATGATCATGGTCATGATGGTCATGATAGTGAACATGATCATGTTCATGATGGTCACCATGATCTTGGTCATGATGGTCACAGTGATTATGGTCGTGATGGTCGTGATAGTGACCATGATCATGGTCATGATGGTCACCATGATCATGGTCATTATGGTCACCATGATCATGGTCATTATGGTCACCATGATCATGGTCATTATGGTCACCATGATCACGGTCATGATGGGGACTATGATCATGGTCATTATGGTCACCATGATCATAATTATCATAGTCACCAAGATCATGGTCCTGCCGGTCACCATGATCATGGTCATGATGGTCACCATGATTATGTGCATGATGGTCATGATAGTGACCATGATCATGGTCATGATGGTCACCATGATCATAGTCATGATGGTCACTACGATCATAGTCATAATGGTCAGCATGAAATTGAGAATAATGATCACCATGATCTTAGACATGATGGTCATGATGGTGACCATGATCATTGTCGTGATGGTCGTGATAGTGACTATGATCATGGTCATGATGGTCACCATGATCATGGTCATTATGGTCACCATGATCACGGTCATGATGGGGACTATGATCATGGTCATTATGGTCACCATGATCATAATTATCATAGTCACCACGATCATGGTCCTGCCGGTCACCATGATCATGGTCATGATGGTCACCATGATTATGTGCATGATGGTCATGATAGTGACCATGATCATAATCATGATGGTCACCATGATCATAGTCATGATGGTCACCATGATCATAGTCATGATGGTCACTACGATCATAGTCATAATGGTCAGCATGAAATTGAGAATAATGATCACCATGATCTTAGACATGATAGTCATGATGGTGACCATGATCATTGTCGTGATGGTCAGCATGATCATGGTCATGATGGTCACCATGATCATAGTCATGATGGTCACTACGATCATAGTCATAATGGTCAGCATGATCTGAGACATGATGGTCATGATGGTGACCGTGCTCATTGTCATGATGGTCACTATGATCATGGTCATGATGGTCATGATAGTGACCATGATCATTGTCGTGATAGTCAGCATGATCATAGTCATGATGGTCACTATGATCATGGTCATGATGGTCGTGATAATAACCATGATCATGTTCATGATGGTCACTATGATCATGGTCATGATAGTGACCATTATCATGGTTATGATGGTGACCATGATCATGATCATGATGGTCACCATGATCATGGTCATAATGAACACCATGATCATGGGCATAATGGTCACCGTGATCATGGTCATGATGGTCACCATGGTCTTGGACATGATGGTCATGATAGTGACCATGATCGTTGTCATGATGGTCAGCATGATCATGGTCATGATGGTGACTATGATCATATTCATGATGGTCGCTATGATCATGGTCATGATGGTCATGATAGTGACCATGATCATCGGCATAATGGTCACGATGATCATGGTTATAATGGTCAACATGACCATGGGCATGATGGACATAATAGTCACCGTAATCATAGTTATAATCGTCACTATGATCATTGTCGTGATGGTCACTTCGATCATGTTCAAAATAGCCACGATGGAAATAGTCATAATGATAACTATGATCATAGTCATGATGGTAATGATAGTGACCATAACAATGGTCATGATGGTCACCATGATCATGCGCATAATGGTCACCATGATCATGGTCATGATGGTCACCATGATCATGGTCCTGCCGGTCACTATGTTTATGGTCATGATGGTCACCATGATCATGGTCATGATGATCACCATGATTATGGGCATAATGGTCATGATAGTGACCATGATTATGGTCATGATGGTCACTATGATCATGGTCATGATAATCAGCATGATCATGGGCATGATGCCAAGATAGTGACCGTGATCATGGTCATGATAGTCAGCATGATCATGGTCATGATGGTCACCACGATCATGGTCATGACGGTCACCATGATCATGGTCATGATGGTCGTGATAGTGTCAATCATCATGGTCATGATAGTCACCATGATCATGGTCATGATGGTCACTACGATCATGGTCATGACGGTCACCATGATCATGGTCATGATGGTCAGAATGATCATTGTCGTGATGGTCATGATAGTGACCATGATCATGGTCATGATGGTCACTACGATCATGGTCATAATGAACACTATGATCATGGTCATAATGAACACTATGATCATTGTCATTATGGTCACTATGGTCTTGGACATGATGGTCATGATAGTGACCATGATCATATTCATGATGGTCGCTATGATTATGGTCATGATGGTCATGATAGTGACCATGATCATGGGCATAATGGTCACGATGATCATGGTTATGATGGTCAACATGACTATGGGCATAATGGACATAATAGTCCCCGTAATCATAGTTATAATGGTAACCATGATCATGGTCATGATGGTCATGATAGTGACCATAATTATGGTCATGATGGTCGCGATGGTGACCATGATCATGGTCATGTTGATCTCCATGATCATGGTCATGATGGTCACCATGATCATGCGCATAATGGGCACCATGATCATAGTCATGATGGTCACCATGATCATGGTCCTGCCGGTCACTATGTTTATGGTCATGATGGTCACCATGATCATAGTCATAATGATCACCATGATCATGGGCATAATGGTCATGATAGTGATCATGATTATGGTCATGATGGTCGATATGATCATGGTCATGATAATCACCATGATCATGGGCATGATGGTCATGATAGTGACCATGATCATGGTCATGATGGTCAGCATGATCATGGTCATGATGGTCACCATGATCATGGTCGTGACGGTCACCATGATCATGGTCATGATGGTCGTGATAGTGTCCATGGTCATGGTCATGATGGTCAGCATGATCATGGTCATGATGGTCACCACGATCATGGTCATGATGGTCACCACGATCATGGTCTTGACGGTCACCATGATCATGGTCATGATGGTCGTGATAGTGACCATGACCATGGTCATGATGGTCACTACGATCATGGTCCTGCCGGTCACCATGATCAAGGTTATGATGGTCAGCATGATCATGGTCATGATGGTCATGATAGTGACCATGATTATGGTCATGATGGTCACCATGATCACGGCCATTATGGTCACTATGATCATGGTCATGATGGTCACCAAGATCATGGTCATGATGGTCACCATGATTATAGCTATGATGGTCATGATAGTGACTATGATCATGGTCATGATGGTCACTACGATCATGGTCCTGCCGGTCACCATGATCATGGTTATGATGGTCAGCACGATCATGGTCATGATGGTCATAATAGTGACCATGATAATGGTCATCATGGTCACCATGATCACGGCCATAATGGTCACCATGATCGTGGGCATAATGGTCACCATGATCATGGTCATGATGGTCACCGTGGTTATGGTCATGATGGTCACCATGATCATGGTCATGATGGTCACCATGATTATGTGCATGATGGTCATGATAGTGACCATGATCATGGTCATGATGGTCAGCATGATCATAGTCATGAAGGTCATGATAGTGACCATGATCATGGTCATGATGGTCATGATAGTGACCATGATCATGGTCATGATGGTCACCATGATCATAGTCATGATGGTCACTACGATCATAGTCATAATGGTCAGCATGATCTGAGACATGATGGTCATGATGGTGACCATGATCATTGTCATGATGGTCACTATGATCATGGTCATGATGGTCATGATAGTGACCATGATCATGTTCATGATGGTCACCATGATCTTGGTCATGATGGTCACCTTGATCATCGTCATGATAGTCACCATGATCATGGTCATGATGGTCATGATAGTGACCATGATCATGGGCATAATGGTCACGATGATCATGGTTATGATGGTCAACATGACCATGGGCCTGATGGACATAATGGTCACCGTAATCATAGTTATGATGGTCACTATGATCATGGTCGTGATGGTCACTTCGATCATGGTCAAAATAGTCACGATGGAAATAGTCATAATGACAACTATGATCATGGTCATGATGGTCATGATAGTGACCATAATCAAGGTCATGATGGTCGCGAGGGTGACCATGATCATGGTCATGTTGATCACCATGATCATGGTCATGATGGTCACCATGATCATGCACATAATGGTCACCATGATCATGGTCATGATGGTCACCATGATCATGGTCCTGCCGGTCACTATGTTTATGGTCATGATGGTCACCATGATCATGGTCCTGCCGGTCACTATGTTTATGGTCATGATGGTCACCATGATCATAGTCATAATGATCACCATAAAATTGGTCATAATGATCACCATGATCATGGTCGTGATGGTCATGATAGTGACCATGATGATGGTTATGATGGTCACCGCGACCATGGTCATCACGGTCACCATGATCATGGTCATGATAGTCACCATGATCTAGGACATGATGGTCATGATAGTGACCATGATCATTGTCATGAAGGTCAGAATGATCATGGTCATGATGGTGACCATGATCATGGTCATGATGGTCATGATCGTGACCATGATCATGGTCATGATGGTCATGATCGTGACCATGATCATGGTCATGATGGTCATCATGATCATGGTCATTATGGTCACCATGATCATGGTCATTATGGTCACTATGATCACGGTCATGATGGTCATCATGATCATGGTCATTATGGTCACCATGATCATGGTCATTATGGTCACTATGATCACGGTCATGATGGGGACTATGATCATGGTCATGATGGTCACCATGATCATAATTATGATGGTCACCACGATCATGGTCCTGCCGGTCACCATGATCTTGGTCATGATGGTCAGCATAATTATGGTCATAATGGTCATGATAGTGACCATGATTATGGTCATGATGGTCACCATGATCAGGGTCATAATGGTCACCATGATCATGGTCATGATGGTCACCATGATCATGGTCATGATGGTCACCATGATCATGGTCATGATGGTCACCATGATCATGGTCATGATGGTCACCATGATCATGGTCATGATGGTCATCATGATCATGGTCAAGATGGTCACCATGATCATGGTCCTGCCTTTCACCATGATCATGGTCATGAAAGTGACTATGATTATGGTCATGACGGTCACCATGACCATAATCATGATGGTCACCATGATTATGGGCATGATGGTCATGATAGTGACCATGATAATGGTCATGATGGTCAGCATGATTATGGTCATGATAGTCATGATAGTGACCATGATCATGGTCATGAAAGTCATGATAGTGACCATGATCATGGTCATGATGGTCACTATGATCATAGTCATAATGGTCACCATGAATCTAGTTATAATGATCACCATGATCTTGGACATGATGGCCATGATAGTGACCATGATCATTGTCATAATGGTCAGCATGATCATGGTCAAGATGGTCACTATAATCATGGTCATGATGGTCATGATAGTGACCATGATCATGGGCATAATGGTCACGATGATCATGGTTATGATGGTCAACATGACCATGGGCATGATGGACATAATGGTCACCGTAATCATAGTTATGATGGTCACTATGATCATGGTCGTGATGGTCACTTCGATCATGGTCAAAATAGTCACGATGGAAATAGTCATAATGATAACTATGATCATGGTCATGATGGTAATGATAGTGACCATAATTAAGGTCATGATGGTCGCGATGGTGACCACGATCATGGTCATGTTGATCACCATGATCATGGTCATGATGGTCACCACGATCATGCGCATAATGGTCACCATGATCATGGTTATGATGGTCACCATGATCATGGTCCTGCCGGTCACTATGTTTATGGTCATGATGAACACCATGATCATGGTCGTGCCGGTCACTATGTTTATGGTCATGATGGTCACCATGATCATAGTCATAATGATCACCATAAAATTGGTCATAATGGTCATGATAGTGACCATGATCATGGTCATGATGGTGACCATGATCATGGTCATGATGGTCATGATATTGACCATGATTATGGTCATGATGGTCATGATAGTGACCATGATCATGGTCATGATGGTCACCACGATCATGGTCATGACGGTCACCATGATTATGGTCATGATGGTCGTGATAGTGACTATGATCATAGTCATGATGGTCACCATGATCATAATTATGATGGTCATCACGATCATGGTCCTGCCGGTTACCATGATCTTGGTCATGATGGTCAGCATGATCATGGTCATAATGGTCATGATAGTGACCATGATTATGGTCATGATGGTCAACATGATCATAGGCATAGTGGTCACCATGATCATCGTCATGATGGTCACCATGATCATGGTCATGATGGTCAGCATGATCATGGTTATGAAAGTGACCATGATTATGAGCATGATAGTCATGATAGTGACCATGATCATGGTCATGATGGTCAGCATGATTATGGTCATGATGGTCATGATAGTGACCATGATCATGGTCATGATGGTCACCACGATCATGGTCATGACGGTGACCATGATCATGGTCATGATGGTCATGATAGTGACCATGATCATGGTCATGATAGTCATGATAGTGACCATGATCATGGTCATGATGGTCACTATGATCATAGTCATAATAGTCACCATGAAATTAGTTATAATGATCACCATGATCTTGGACATGATGGTCATCATAGTGACCATGATCATTGTCATAATGGTCAGCATGATAATGGTCATGATGGTCATGATAGTGACCATGATCATGTTCATGATGGTCAACATGATCATGGTCATAATCAACACCATGATCATGGGCATAATGGTCACTAAGTTCATGGTTATGATAGTCACCATGATCTAGGACATGATGTTCATGATAGTGACCATGATCATTGTCTTGATGGTGACCATGATCATGGTTATGATAGTCAACATGAACATGGGCATGATCGACATAATGGTCACAGTGATCATACTTATGATGGTCACCATGATCATGGTCGTGATGGTAACTTCGATAATGGTCAAAATGGTCACGATGGAAATAGTCATAATGATAACTATGATTATGGTCATAATAGTAATGATAGTGACCATAATCATGGTCATGATGGTCGCGATAATGACCATAATCATGGTCATGATGATCACCATGATCATGTTTATGATGGTCACCATGATCATGGTCATGATGGGCACTATGATCATAGTCATGATAGTCACCATGATCTTGATCATGATGGTCACCATGATCATGGTCATAATGGTCACCATTATTATTGGCATAATGGTCATCATGATCATGGTTAAGATGGTCACTATGATCATGGTCCTGCCAGTCACTATGATCATAGTCATAATGATCACCATAAAATTGGTCATAATGATCACAATGATCTTGGACATGATATTCATGATAGTGACCATGATCATGGTCATGATGGTCAGCATGATCATTGTCATGATAGTGACCATAATCATGGTCATGATGGTCACCATGATCATAGTCATGATGGTCACTATGATCATAGTCATAATGGTCACCATGAAATTGGTTATAATGATCACCATGATCTTAGACATGATGGTCATGATAGTAACCATGATCATTGTCGTAATGGTCAGCATGATCATAGTCATGATGGTCACTATGATCATGGTCATGATGGTCACCATGATCATGGTCATGATAGTCACCATGATCTTGGTCATGATGGTCACAATGATCATCGTCATGATAGTCACCATGATCTTGGTCATGATGGTCACTATGATCATAGTCATAATGATCACCATAAAATTAGTCATAATGATCACCATGATCATGATCATGATGGTCATGATAGTAACCATGAATATGGTCATGATGGTCACCATGATCATGGTCATGATGGTCACCATGATCATGGGCATGATAGTCACCATGATCATGGGCTTGATAGTCATGATAGTGACCATGATCATGGTCATGATGGTCATAATAGTGACCATGATCATGGTCATAATAGTGACCATGATCGTGGTCATGATGGTCACTACGATCGTGGTCATGACGGTCACCATGATCATGGTCATGATGGTCGTGATAGTGACCATGATCATGGTCATGATGGTCAGCATGATCATGGTCATAATGGTCATGATAGTGACCGTGATTATGGTCATGATCGTCACCATGATCACGGTCATAATGGTCACCATGATCATGGGCATACCGGTCACCATGATCATGGTCATAATGGTCACCATGATCATGGTCATGATGGTCACAATGATCATGGTCCTGCCGGTCACCATGATCATGGTCATAATGGTCAGCATGATCATGGTTATGATAGTGACCATGATTATGGTCATAATGCTCACCATGATCATGATCATGATGGTCACTTCGATTATGGTCAAAATGGTCACGATGAAAATGGTCATAATGATAACCATGATCATAGTCATAATGGTAATGACAGTGACCATAATCATGATCATGATGGTCTCGATGGTGACCATAATCATGGTTATGATGATTACTATGATCATAGTCATAATGGTTACCATGAAATTGGTCACAATGATCACCATGATCTTGGACATGATGGTCATGATAGTGACCATGATCATTGTCATGATGGTCATGATAGTGACCATGATCATGTTCGTGATGGTCACCACGATCATGGTCATGATAGTGACCATGATCATGGGCATAATGGTCACCGTGATCATGGTCATGATGGTCACCATGATCATGGTCATGATGGTTATGATTGTGACCATGATCATGTTCATGATGGTCACTACGATCATGGTCATGATAGTGACCATGATCATGATCATGATGGTCACCATGATCATGGTCATGATGGTCACTATGATCATAGTCATGATAGTAACCATGATCTTGATCAAGATGGTCACCATGATCACGGTCATAATGGTCACCATGATCATGGTCATAATGGTCACCATGATCATGGTCATAATGATCACCATGATCATAGTCATGATGGTTACAATGATCATGGTCATGATGGTCGCCATGATCATGGTCATGATGGTCATCATGATCATGGTCATGATGGTCATCATGATCATGGTCATGATGGTCACCATGATCAAGGTCGTGATGTAAATGATTGTGACCATGATCATGTTCATGATGGTCACCACGATCATGTTCATGATAGTGACCATGATCATGGTCATAATGGTCACCATGATCATGGTCATGATGGTCATGATAGTGACCATGATCATGGTCATAATGGTCACCATGATCAAGGTCGTGATGTAAATGATTGTGACCATGATCATGTTCATGATGGTCACCACGATCATGTTCATGATAGTGACCATGATCATGGTCATAATGGTCACCATGATCATGGTCATGATGGTCATGATAGTGACCATGATCATGGTCATAATGGTCACCATGATCATGGTCATGATGGTCACTATGATCATAGTCATGATAGTAACCATGATCTTGATCAAGATGGTCACCATGATCATGGTCATACTGGTCACCATGATCATGGTCATGATGGTCACGATGATCATAGTCATAATGGTCACCATGATCATGGTCATAATGGTCACCATGATCATAGTCATGATGGTTACAATGATCATGGTCATGATGTTCGCCATGATCATGGTCATGATGGTCATCATGATCATGGTCATGATGGTCACCATGATTATGGTCATGATGTAAATGATATTGACCATGATCATGTTCATGATGGTCACCACGATCATGTTCATAATAGTGACCATGATCATGGTCATAATGGTCACCATGATCATGCGCATAATGGTCACCATGATCATGGTCATGATGGTCACTTCGATCATGGTCAAAATGGTCACGATGAAAATGATCATAATGATAATCATGATCATAGTCATAATGGTAATGACAGTGACCATAATCATGATCATGATGGGGTTGATGGTGACCATGATCATGGTCATGATGATCACTATGTTCATAGTCACAATGATCACCATGATCTTGGACATGATGGTCATGATAGTGACCATGATCATT